>NW_024097511.1:0-150000 GCF_016545835.1 Crotalus tigris
CTGCTGAATAAAAGAACACTTTTATTCAGCAGTATGTGCCCTATGTTTAAATATCAAGCTGACTTTTTAACAATGCAGTGTATAGTTTCTTTTATGCAGGTTCATGTTCTTTTATGTTATGAAAGAGAAAATTCATCTCTGATGGAACAATTCCTAATTTGTTGGCAATTTAGTTCTCTGGATCTAATCATTACACATGGAATTAAACTTCTTTAAGGACAAAATACCTTCGAACAAAAGGTATCTAAACCTATTAAAAATGGATCAAGTCCTGGGCTTCCAAACAAATTCCATGTTCCTAGTCTGTTTTTGATAAACCTCGATATCCTTTTATAAAGGTTCACTTTGCATTTCCTAAAAATAAAATTTATGAGATAGTTTGTGTATCAGCTGTGCAATATAATTTTATCAATCTTTTACTGTTATTACCTTATTTTTATTACGGTAATCTTTTATTATATATACACACATTTTGTATCTTGGATTTCAGCTAAAGCAACTGGAAGGAAAAAAGATATTTTTGAAACAAGTATACAACTATAGAACATTTAAACAAAAATTGTAATATGATAATTATATTACTAGAGCCTATAGCTTTCTCTAAGTAACATGAGATGGAAATGAGGTAGAAGGCTAATGGGGACAAAAAGTGAGTTATATTCAGTCCTTCTCTGCCACCAGCCCCATTCCCCAAATCTGCTTTCTAGGGTCTAAAATACAAGTGGAGGTGGGTGGGAGATATATGAAGATGCTTCAGAAATCTTGGATTTAGCCCAATGGATCTGGTTCCACATTGAAATCTTTACATTTCTGCTAATCTTACCATTGGCATAGGTATCTATGTGCTGTAGATACACTTATTAAAAAGATGGGAGGGGGCAGTTATTCAAGGAAGAAGCATTATGTTTGTAAATTGAAATTAATTTCAGTGTAGCTCAAGGTGGTAGAACTATAAGTAGGTAAATAAACTGCTCCCCTATTGCCTCTTGTCCAAATATTGTTAGGATTAGAAAGGACTAACAATGTTACCGTAGAACACAGTGGATTTGGGACACTGAATATCAGAATGTCTGATAAGACATTAACTCAAAGATTTATTCACCTCTCAAAGACTCCCACAACTGACTGCCAGAAGTTTACTTGTACTCATTTATCCTAAGCACCAATGATCTCCCCATAACCCTTCTAGAAGACAGTTATCTTTCTGTCTCAGCACCCTTGGAGATTAATTCCATGCAAGTCAAGCGAGATTAAGTTAATTGCATGTATTTTTGATGTGGAGAATTTTATTCCATTCCAGTGCTAAGGTTCATTCAGACTGTACTAAAAAAAAACAAAACAAACAAACAAAAAAAAAACAGGCCACCCAGATCAATTTTTATTCAATATTTATTAGTTGATAGCTACCCTAAAGTTCCTTATTTTTCTTTTGAGTTTTAGGCATGAGGATTCATTTTATTCATAATCCTTGAGAACAAATTTAAACTAGCTAGATGTCAGCATCTATTGATTGTTTTATATTTAGAAATTATTTTTATTAATTCATGTTTCCTATTGATTTTTATTTTGTATTCTGAAAGAAGACCATAACAAATGTTTCCATCTAATTTACCTTGCTCACTGCTTATGGCCAGGATCCTCATGCCCCTATATTTTTTCTCTTTATAGCAGAGATATAACACCATAGGTATTTTGTTCTGCTATCATCCACCAATTCAAATTAATTATTAAATATGAAAATAGATCAAACAGGTAAATGCTGAGCTAGGTAGAACATGCCATATAATGAATTGGGGCAAATCCCTGAAAACCATCTTTTGATTTTTTGAAAGTAAAATATATCTCAACTTTCAACTAAACACCTTCAGCATATTTTAAAGCCTTGTTTTGTCTGCAATTTATTTTGTCCAATTTGCACTGCATGTCTTCCATTCTCTCATTTACTGCCTCCTGTTTGTGCATGTGAAAACAGCCATGGATATCTGTCTTAAGTAAATTACTTCTTGATAAACAAGAAATCTCACATTTTTTGCCAGCTATTATTAACCAGATTTACAAGTATTATATCTTTGGGCTCACTGTCATGTTTCAAAGAAGTCAGCAATGGTTTTCACACATTATATTCACTTTTCTTAATCTTTCCTTTATTGCATTCATTTTGAAAGTTTTTTAAAAAATTAACATTAGGTATTGGATGTTACCATAAACATATCTGTTGTCTAACTCAGTCTTCTCAGATGCATTGGAATTTCTCTGAAAATTGCCAGCTAACTGCACTGGATCTTGGGATTTTTAAAAAAATCAACAAAAGCTGCATTGTTTTGCTGTTAAGAATGCCCTAACAGAATACTACTGCTGTTAGATACATCATATACATGGTTATTTTTGGAAAGAAAAATCATATTCAGTGATGGGTTTCAGTAGTTTGTCCCAAGATCAACTGACTAGGGAATATGTTTGTGTGAAAGCTGCTTGATAGTGAGATGGGCGGCAGATAAATTTAATACATAAATATCTAACTAATCCCTAGAAACACGGGGATTTCAGCTCTGAGGATTCCAACCAGCATAAGTGAAGCCTGCATTGCAGCCTATCTGGAAGGTACCAAGTTGGTTAAGGCTGGTGTATAAACTTTTCTTCAGCAACAAATTAGACACAGGAAAGATAATTCCAAAACAAAATATATAACACAATACAGTTGTCGTCTTTCAAGTTACAACTTCTTCTTGCAAGATATACATTAACTTTTTTAACAATAATTTAATATGGCTCTTAAGGTGCTTTATTATTATACATCCAAATCAGTTTTGATTGATTTTAAAGTGTTTTTTTAGAGTTTATTTTATTCTATTCATTTTAGAGTCTATCCAAACTCTAGACGAGTCTGCTTAGCTTTAACTATATTATACATAGTATATACTATATAATATACTATATTATCTGCTGGTCTGCTACGAGTACTGTGCAGGGTAGGATCAGAACTAAAGGCTTCTCTGTGGTGGCCCCAACACTATAAGTGTTTCTTCTGCTACAGTCTTTGCACACTCTGGCTACTCTTTAAATACAGTTTGAAAATCTACTTTAAAAGCTGGCATTTACTTTTCCTCTATGGTAAATAAACATACTGTTTAAAGAATAAACTGTGCATTGTCAAACTGAGAAAGTAAAGGAACATTCGTCTTCCAAGCAGTGGGAAGTGTGCATGTTACTTTTTGATGATTTTGCAACTGGAGTGAATATAGCCAACGACGGTGTTTTGCGTAGTCTGATAGATGTCCTTATACAGTTACAAAATAGATTCCAGCTAACTTTTGAACTTAATGCTGCACTCAGCTAAGGGGGTCAGGTTGAAGTACTTTGTCTGCCAAGGCATTCCCTAGCTGCAGGATCTCAGAGCACCTTCTCCTCTTGCTGAAGGGAAGCACTTTGCCTCCGCAGAGCTCTCCAGTGTGCATTCATTCATTTTCATGGGTAGAAAGGGGATGACCTAATAAGGTCAGAAGACTGCAAATCATTGGGAAATTGTTGGGGGGCACCATCTAGAAGTCCTGCCCATGTGCAAAATGCTGGTTGGCTCAGAACTGTTTACCGGACATCGTGGGCAGGCAAAGTATTTATCATGGATAATAAACTTTGACCTTTTTTGTGTGATGGATTGTGTCTACGAAAAGAGGTGTGTGACGGCCTACAGTGAAAAGGCAGTTTCCCTGGAAGGAGGGACATATTCCAAGAGGGTGTGTGAGAGAGAGACAAAAGGCATCACAGGCCAGATCTGGATGCAAGACAGAGGAAATGAGTTACGATCACCATTCCCTAGAACCTTCCAGTGTACATCTGTTAGGGTTAGAGTAGTAGAATTAGGCTTAGTATGGCAATAGTCTGGTGTGAATAAATGCAGTACTGAACTTTGACTGGAGTGTTCTATGTTATTCTTGATCTGGACCTGACCTGTCAGCCATAAAATAGTGAAACTGCACATGACTGAGAGGTGTTTGATCACAGTGGGTAACAAAAAATAAATTCCAAAATTAGGACCACCTCTGTTATGTACATATTGTATTGATTGGCTGGTTTTAACTAAAAGTTTTATATTAACTAATAATTATAAATTCTCAAAGGTTGGTCTTACCAGGAGTCTGTGCATAAATACATGAATAAATAAATAATAAGTTCAGTTGATCACTTCAGTATAATTAAGCATAAGGAAATAGCACGGATGTAAAAAAAATACCAACATAAATCACAATAGTTTAAACATGGAAGATGAAAAACATAAAATAATTAACTAAAACTCACTTTAAAAACCTGTTATGGGATATCTATTTCCAACTGCTGTTCAATCAGCATTTACAGGACCAATTTAACAGACCTATTTAGAATGGGCATAATCCAAATAAACTGTTATTTATTTTAAGCATGTAATTAAGTTTCCCACAATGTTAAATAAAAGTTAAAAAGCACTTCACTTTTTCACTTCATAATAGCCATCTTTTAATGTTATAACATGCATTCTCCAAGAGAAACACCTATTTGTAATAATAAATTGTAAACAGAACTCATTACAGTTATATTGGAGAAATGCCTAAACACTAGAAGACCAGGACATAAATAAACTCTTTCCATGCATTTGGATTTGTTTGACAAAACCAACCTATAATGATGTTACCCTGCCTTTTATGCTATTGCACATTATTTTCACTCTCTGTTTTTCTGTGTTGGTTGTTTTCCCTTCCCTTGTTTTTTTTTACTATCTTGGGCAAACAATCTATACTAAATCTTTAAACAACTCCTCTAAAGACATTATTAAATCATGCCTGAGCATGGGATAAAAGGAAAACTCTCCCGTGAAACATGATGATCCCTGATTGATTTTAGATCATTTACATTGGATAATTTGGGAAGGTTTAAAATTTACAGCCAAGTACTTGCATTTATGGTAACTCTGATTGCTCATCAAAGTATCTGGAAATGATTTGCAATCACACATCTAAGCACTTAAAAACAGTAAATAAAACCCCAAATTACTATCTCCCCTGATAGATAAAATCCACTGCTATTCATGTCCATTAGAGAAACAGTAATACATATATGTTTTGCACCTTGGAGTAATCCTCCCCTAGAGCCTTGTGCTTTCAAGTAAAGGTCCCAAAATTTTCAGTGTTATAATCCCCATACATATTATTATGCAGCGGAAGTGGGAAACCTGCCCTAATTCCTCTCAACTACCTTAAAGTAAGCAAGAGTTTTATTTTCAAATTGATTATATCAATTTCCTTTCAAATGATTCTCGTCACCAGGCATAAACAATGCAATGTAATCCTGAGAGTCTGAAGAGTCTGACCTCTCATTTAGAGGAACTCAAATTTTGTTTGCAGTTTCCCAAAGCTGCTTCCTTGGACACTGAGATCACACCATTGTGCCATTGGGCAAAAAGCATTTCATTAAGAATGAAAGAACATTTGAGCAATTAACATAAGAATTTACAGGAAAAAAAAGACTGTGAGGAACCAACTAAATGATCTACTTGCCTGGATAAAAATAAAAAAGAAAGTATTACACATACTTGTAATACTTAAAATGCATAATACCATTTGTATTATATGTGTAATAATAAGCTATATTTGCTTCCTTTAAATACAGCACAATTATTTAACATTGTCTTGACAGGAAAAAGGGGTTGGCTTTACACAGAACTATAGTTTGATCAGCTGTGGCCTTTAATAAGTTTTCAACCTATGTTCCATACTTTCTGAATCCCTTTATCACTGAGGTTTTCACCACTTGGGAAAGAACAATTATTTAGACCTACAGATCTTTTTCTATGCTCCTGTACATAAAGTAAGATAAGAGAATGTACAATTGTTCATCATGTTATGAACAATGAAGCTGAGGTACGTGTACTGAGCAGCAGAAGATGGAAAACAACGGTAGCACAGAAGAGAGGAATAAGGAATTTTCAGCTTCGTGCTTCGAGGAGCACGAAGCTGAAAACACCAGCCTGAAGATGACGAATGGGACTTCGTCGAAATGTCACCAAGACACTTCCAATTTTACGCCGGAGAAAACCCGAATAACCAAAGACCTACATACAAACACCCGCGAAAACCTCAGAAAATATATATATATAACAAACACTAGGATATAATAAACCAGCCTGTTTAATATAAACAAGCCTGTGGTTAAGAAGAGTCACTAAGCTTTCGTCTGGCCAAAACTGCCGGCTTCATCAGAGTTAGAATAGAAGGAGATCGGGAAGGCAGCTCATATAGCTTCCTGCCTCTGCGCCTGGCTCCTTGAGCGCGTCATCGGCCCATTGAGTGTATTAATCCGTATCATGCAGAGTTGTTCCGCATCAGGCAAACTGTCCTTGGCTCCACTGGTTGTTTTACAATCCTCAAGTGCTCTTTTAGACTCATGTTCCAATGTGACAGCAATGCCTGCCACACGAACAAGCCTCCCTTACATCTATGGTGTCTCCGAGGACACGGCATGGCTGTTGGCCCCCTTCAATGTGAGTGTTGCCTATTGGCTCAAGCACACCCTTAGGTCCAAGGTCATGCATCCAAAAGAACCGCTCCCCAACGGTCAAAGATCATCTGTGGTTTACAGAATCAATTGCAAAGACTGTGCGAGCAATTACGTTGGGAAAACTGCTAAAAGGCTGAGGAGCAGGGTCCATGAACATGAACTGGCTATTAGAAGGCAGGAGCAACGCTCACAAGTGTGGGCCCATATGTTCAGCTCTGGCCACATGTTCGATCTGGCTAACGCAGAGGTTATAGCTCGTGAGACTACCAAGGGTGGCCGCCTACTCAAGGAAGCCTGGCTCTCTAATGAAAATTCCATCAACCGGCATATAGATCTTTTGCCGGCTTACCAGACTCTTAGGAGATGGGAAAAACAGCGCCATGATCTGCTGAGAAGACATTTAACTCTTCCTTGGCAGGATTGGGGTGGTAGAATGATGGATGAGATGGGCACGATCTCTAAGTAAGACAATGACAGCATTTTGCATAATTGGGACGATGGTTCTATGGGTGAGATGATCACGACTTCCATGGACCGAGATGATGGACCAAATGGCCCTAAGCCAGGGACGGACATGCTGAGGCAATCTGGAAGGAGGGTGAGGGAGGGGGAAGACAGAGAGCAGGAATGCCGGAACAGCTGCTTGTTGCAGGACTGGAGTGGAGGAATTACGACAATGGCCTTGGGGGTGGGGGAGGATAATGGCCCTGGGAGGGAGGGAGACTGGGCGCAGGGACGGATTGACAGCCACCCTCCAAGTGCTTGCACACACTCTAAAAGAGCACTTGAGGATCGTAAAACAACCAGTGGAGCCAAGGACAGTTTGCCTGATGCGGAACAACTCTGCGTGATATGGATTAATACACTCAATGGGCCAATGACGCGCTGAAGGAGCCGGGCGCAGAGGCAGGAAGCTATATGAGCTGCCTTCCTGATCTCCTTCTATTCTAACTCTGATGACGCTGGCAGTTTTTGGCCAGACGAAAGCTTAGTGACTCTTAACCACAGGCTTGTTTATATTAAACAGGCTGGTTTATTATATCCTGGTGTTCATTTTTTCTTTTATTTGGTTAACATAATGCCCAGGATTCGCATTTTTAGTATTTTAAAAGACATATTATATATATGTCTTTTATATATATATATATATATATATATATATATATATATATATATATATATATATATATATAGGTCTTTGGTTGTTCAGGTTTTCTCCCGTGTAAAATTGGAAGTGTCTTGGCGACGTTTCGATGAAGTCCCATTCGTCATCTTCAGGCTGGTGTTTTCAGCTTCGTGCTTCGAGCAGCCTGAATATATATATATATATATTCTGAGATTTTCGCGGTTGTTTGTATGTAGGTCTTTAGTTATTCAGGTTTTCTCCCGCATCAAATTGGAAGTGTCTTGGCGACGTTTCGACAAAGTCTCATTTGTCATCTTCAGGCTGGTGTTTTCGGCTTCGTGCTTCTAGGAGCAATGTGTGATCGTAGCTGTTTCTTCCTTTTAATTGCCAGTGGGGGTATGAACTGATTGGATGAGAGTTTGGCTGTGTTCTGATTGGATGGAGGTGTGTTCTGATTGGTTAGGAGCTTGGCTGTGCTCTGATTGGATGGGGGGTTGGCTGTGCTCTGATTGGATGGGGGTTTGCTGTGCTCTGATATAATATGTAAGGAAATATTATAATATATTTGCATACAAAAAATGAATCATCCATGATCTGAATCATTCATGATCTTTCCCACCTTTTTGAGGTAATCTGTGCTTTGGCATATGTTTTATCTCAGCTATTATGTGCCTACATGCAGATGTCATCCAGTTCATTAGCAGATTAAGCTTAAGCTGTCCCTCCATATTTCTTCCATTCCTTCACATCAGAAATCATAAAACATGGAATAATTTCTCTTCTGAAATCTAGAAATTCATATTCTGAGTATTTTGATAGATTTCATGGAACACTGTCTGAGCCTGTGTTTAACTGTACATGTTACATTAGATGGAAAGAAAGAAAGAAAGAAAGAAAGAAAGAAAGAAAGAAAGAAAGAAAGAAAGAAAGAAAGAAAGAAAGAAAGAAAGAAAGGAGGGAGGGAGAAGAAAATCTCCTAGTATCCCATTTTCCCCTCCTCACTATTGCCAATAGGTGGGCTTCAGAAAAACCATGTCAACCTCAAGGACAAGGAAAAGAAGCAGATCAAGGCTGAGCTAAATTAAAGAAAGCAAAAGGACAAGGGAGAGGGAGGAGCATGGAAAATATTGACCAGCAATCTACAGATTAGTCCAGCAAAAAAACCACATATGGTAGAAATCTGAATATTAAATCGTCATGTGTTTTCATCTACTTGAATAACAATGATCAACTAGTTATCACACTAGTTCTCATAAGAACATTGCTTTAAAAGAGTCGCCACCCTTCTAGATAAGTGAGCGCATATGGAATGTTGAAACAATGTCATTAGCACTCTCACAAAAATGACTATATTAATGAAAGTATTTAGTCACAAAATACCCAATTCAAAGAAAGGAAACTGAGAGGGATGAGCTCTCCATTACTTTCTCTCCTTCAGATGCTTATTTTTCCTCCTTTTTTGAGTCAATTTTTTTATAAAGATGCATCTGAAGTATATGCAGGGCACTGAATCATTTTTGGAAATAAAGACTATCCTTCTAGTTGGCATTTTGTTTTCCAACATGCCTGCTTCCGATTTTTTAACAAATCAGTACATGTAATAATAACAATAAGAATATGCAAAGCAAAACAGATGAAACCCATGAGCATGAGAATGGCAAGAGAGATGGATATAATCTTTCCATAAATCTTAGTAAGGTTTCTGGAAGCTGAATGCTAAAACTGAACAATATAAGGGGGATTATAAAAAAAATGTTTAAGCTAATCCTGCTGGGTCTTTTCACCATCATATTTTATATTCTTTTTCTTTCTTTCCCAATGACTATTACATGCTTCAGAGGTTGATCACAGAGACAAAATCTTATGCTTCTAAATCCTAACATTTGCCTTACAAACTTTTACTGTTTTTTTTTTTAATTATTATTATGTTAGATTCGGACATAATTGGAAATATTTGGTAGAAATTGCAAATTGATCTCCAGCTATAATGTTATAATATTCCAGTGTTTTGCTGCTTTAAAATAATTGAAACATTATGAATGGTCTTAGCAGTCTTGTGATCTTATATGCCCATAAAAACCTGAAAGAAAATCAACATACACAGATAAATGTTACTTTAAATTCAAAATATATCAAAATAAATTCTTTAAGGTATTTTCAGAAAGCATACTGAAAAATCTTTCATCTTTCAGAAGGCCATCAAATCAAATATATTTTTATTCAAATATCATATGCTCTCAAGTCATGAGCTTTTGTTTTTCATGTAAATTTCATGTATTTGCCCATGCCATAATGTAATCATTCATAACTGATCTACACCCAAGCTGCCATTCAGACTTCATTAAATCTCTGCAACATTTACTAACTCATCAGAATAAAAATGTTCATGATTATTAACAAATTTTGAAAGATTTAAACAAAGAAAAAAATCCCAGAGAATTACAACTGAATCATATATGTGTCAACTAAACAAGGTAAAACTAATCTATAGATTAGATTTTTCTTGTAGAAAAAAGTATAATTATACAGATCTCTACAATATAGCCGATAATTACTTTCCCTGAACTAAATTATGTTAACTACTTGGAAGTATTTTCCAAAGAACAGGCAAAAGGGGCCTATCATAGTTCAGTGAAAAGACATCTGGAGAACAGTCCATAAATCTGGTACAAGGCAAACCTATGATTGCCAATAGGTGCTACTACTGGCTGCCTTGGGCAAGTCAACATCTTGAGCTTAATTCTTCCTTCTCCAAAAGTAGAATATATAACTGGCACCATTACAAACTGATGACATAGAATTTGTGTTAGAGCTGTGTAAAGTATTTGAAAGAGGTGGAAATCTCATACAACTTTTTCACACATTGTTCCAGACTGTCTGCATATTCATGCACAGAAAGTACTCCACTTCTGCTAACATGTTTTGCAAGCACATCTTTTGGATGCTTCATACAATCCTAATTTGCATAGTGCTTTAAAAATTTGTAGAAGTTGTAAACTTCATTTTAGTTAACTACTTTCTAGTTTATTGCTTTAAAATTTATCTTGTCAACTGTATCATAAGCTGTTATAAAACTTTTTTAAAATTAATTTAACAGAGGACTTAATGTATAATGTAATATAATCCAACCTCTAAGGTAAATCTATATTATTCTGCCAAATTGCATTTGGGAGGCTAAAGTTGAGAGAGAATTGCTTGCTTAAGGCCACCCTAATTGTTTGATGTCAGAGAAAAGATTCATATCTTGAACAATACATAGCTCTAGTCACAGTGCACATAATTGTTCATGAAATATATTATCTCTGTATTGGCTTGTTTTAGCACAGCATCCGAAGCCCTGGAGTACCGGCTTAAGTTGTTTAGCTCCTTACAGTGAAACTTATTTCTATTTCTCTTTCAAGTGCCTCACTGTGGAAAGTAGAGGCTAATCTAGGGCCATTCGAAGACATTTTGCTGCCTGAGGCAAAATCTAAAATGCCCTCACCGTCACCCTCACCAAAACTCTTCATGGAGAAGTCATCCAACCTGGCAGCTGAATTTTAATTCAGTGCTGGCTGTTTCTATTTCATTTACATGTGGCAGGATAGTTCAGATGATACAGGGCAGGCAGTCCAGTACATGTATAACTTTGTCTACCTCCAATACCTTCTGGGCTTTTAATTTGGATATGCAAAGCAAGCACGTAGTCACTCACGATAGGGCGGCTCTTGTTTAACCCCTGCCTTGGGAAATAGGATTTTTCCTGTACAAAGAGAAATACCCTAATACTTGACCAAGGGCTTCTCTAATATATACCCAATATCATGATTTTTTTAGAATTTCAACTTAGAACATTCAGCTGCTAAGGAGTCAGATTAAAAAAAAAAAATCCTAGAGGCCAGATGCATCATACTGGCTTTCTATTTGCACAATACTATTTAGAAATACTCCGAACAAAATGAAGTATTTAGGAAGCTATCATAAACCACATTGTTTTCCCTTAGGATATTACATGTTAGTCATACCCAGCATAATTGTTGATAGATTATCTAGGTTTCAAATCTATCCTTGAAGGCTGGAATAATTCACAAGCTTATAATAACATACAATATAGTTTATATATTTCTAGCCAATCTTGACTCAGGGAATATGGCCTGTTCACTTCAAGGGATCTGAGTTCTTCAAACAGGGCTAGAAAATACAACAGTACAAGCCCTAACAAAAACTATCTCCTACATTCCTGCTTATAACCAACATGCCTTGTCTCATTTGAACTCTGATGAACTTGACAATCTTTTTTCCTTTTATTTCTTGGACATTCTATTTTAATTTGACTCTTAATCCCTTTTAATGTGACTCTTAAATAACTCATGTTTTAACATTTTATTTTAGGTTATTAAACCCCACCCTTTAAAAAATATTTACCAGGTTAATGAAATATGTAACACCACAGAAGACATATTAAAATAAATGCACTGAATCACAACCACACTACAGTCCTTGATATAGAAGTAGAATAAAAATGAAACCAAATACAAAATTCTGATGATTCAGTGTAACATAAGGGCCATATCTGAAAACTTGCTTTCACAATATTTCCCAAGGATTTATTAGTAAGATAGAATTGCTAGTAGAAGAGTAGAGACACCCAGCTAGATATATATACATCATTGCATTATAAATGTGCAACTAATTCCAAATGTGTTCTCTCATTTATACAGAAGTTCTGCAGACAAAACTATGAGAACCTCATCATGAACTTTTGTGTAAGTTTTTACAAATGCATGGGATGCAATATTTTATAATTCACCTGCAAAGAGCAATTTCAACAAACTTTACAAGTAGTAGCATTACATATTTGCAAAAGTACACACCATTTTAAGGATCCAACAAAACAAATACAGACATTCAAGCCAGGCTTGTTCTTATAATAAATCTGCATCAAGTGTGCTTTTATATTCCGATGTCCTTATTAGTGATTAACACATAATTATTTATTATTTGGTATGCAGTATTCAAAAATAAGTGTAAATCAACACACAAAGCATTCTCTGATCTCATTGTTCAACATATTTAAAAGGCTACAGCAAATTGATCTCCTATGTCTGTTGTAAGGTCACAGAAATTGATAACCTTTACAAGCTCTGATTATATAAGCCTGTCTGTGTCTTACAGATAGCAGCACTTGGTGAATTAATCCTCTGAAGGCAAATATATTGTAAGTACCTTGTTATCTCCAAAGTACTAAATTGAAGAATACATGGGATTATATTGACAGAAATTACATTTTCTATAATAGAGTTTAATATATCTGAAGCCCCTCTCTTTGGTCTCTAGTCATTCTGTCTGTGAAAAGCTGGTTAATGCAGGTGCAATAAAACATCACAACCAAATTTATTCACTAAAATGGATTACCCTTGTAATCAAAGTTTCAGCAATATTAATCTCTGACACTTTTGGAATAATAAGAAAAGAGAAACAAATTGTCTAGATCTCTTTCACGTCATATTGGAGCTTGCCTTAGCCATTTCCTGAATATTACTTCAAAGATGATAAGATTTCCATATTGTAAACAGTAATCTAAAATAACTGGGACAATTAATTAGATTCAGTTAATTTTACACAGCATTAGATTTTTATATAATTTAACTGCTGTTTCAGGGTGAAGCCTGCATTTCATATCAAGAACAAATGCAACACACTAATTTTTTTTAAACTGCATTTTTATCTATTAAGAGCTAAACTATTAGAAACAGCAAAAACTAAATATATTTTAAGAATTTTTAGTTTCCCTCCTAAACCAAGATTTGGGCATTTGTATTTCTGCTTGTTCTTTTTACTAATTAGTTTATTAGTAATTTTGTTAACCAACTTTCTCCATCATGGCTTGAGAGACATTAATAGGATTTAGACTGCTCCATGCTCAACTGCAGCATTTGTGAATAATATTAGATGAGTATGAAATAACTATAATAATGGCCAATTCATTTGTAATTTCCTAGCTGTTGAGAAATTGATTTCTTGAAAGGTAGCCTAAAACAAATCCATTCTAGCCAATCACCATACAAATACTTACAAAAAGAAACCTAACTATTTCCACTGCTGTGTAAAAGCCAATAGCCATAATACAGGAAGAATAAAATAACTGGTTCCATTAGCTGAAAGCATTCTCTAAACTATGCTGGATTTGCCATCCTAAACTAGGAAAGAAAGAAGGTTACTAAAAGGTGGATCATCATAATGCAAACCATTAGCTGCAAGTTGTCAGAGGCTTTAATGCTGATACTGGGTAAATACTGAAGTATAATTACTTACCAATTGTTCACTTGAAGTATTGTTAGCCCTGTGTCTTGTGCCAACTGCTTTTTCTGTTCTTCTGAAGGGTAAGGGTGCTGTAGGACAAGTAAATATGCATAAGTATCTCTAGCTATGTATCTATAATGTGGGTGTTTATTAAACAGTTTTATTAGCCATTTTCTTGAATCATAAAAATGTAGTATCTATAATTAAAGATGAAAATGCTGAGGTGTGTCACTCTCATAATTATTAATGGACTATTACATCATATAATTAATTGCAGTAAAAGACAAGTCAATTATAATGATTAGTGAAGTGTAGAAAGAACTGCCTGAGATACAAGTACTTTGATACTAAAAGAAGACAATTGTTGTGCCAGAACTAAATTTTAACTCTTCTTTAAGAGAATCATGCCTACTGTCATTTTTCCCATCTTGAATAAATAACTTCTTTCATATTCATGTTTTATGTCGATGTTTGGCTTATTTCTTTCCTGAATGCATTTTTGTTCTAATGATTCAATCCAGCTGTCTAACTTATGATTAAAATCAGTGATTGTATACACTACTCAGAATTCAATTGCTGTTAAGATTAAGGAATACAAATAATACATCAGAAATTCCACTTTTGCTGGGAGAATTTCAACACTAACTTTAGGAAGGCTTTTTCTTGCTTTTCCATAGCTTCCTGTTGCATGTTTATATATACCGGTATTCATTATATGCTGATATATCAATATAATTTAAAGAAAAATTATCAAAATTTTAAGATGGAACTCAGAGACAATACTGTTTTTAGCTAATTATTAGCCTAATTTGAAGTTCCCCAGTATTGGCATTGCTATAATCATAATTCAAAAAAGTTAAAGATTTTTAGTTTTAAAAAATATCAAAGGCTGAATGCTTTCTTCACATTTTTTCCTTGAAAGATATAAAAATAATATCTACATAAACATTTTAAAATTTGCCTTAATGAATAGTGTGGCAAGTACACTGATGGATTGTCCAGGTTGTAGTAATCACTGCCCAATCATTTTTGTCAATATTCTGAAGTTATCTATGGTTATATAGTGGAAAAAAGGGACTATTTTAATACTTTTAAGAATGATTTCATCATTTTTAAAAACGTACACATAACAAAAAAGAAAAAAGAAACGTTAGCTGACAAGACAAGGCAATGATGTTGGTTTTTATTTCCAAGGGTATTCCAAATTCTGAAAAACTAATATTGTTTGGCTGGAAGCCTACTGGGTCAGTAACAATGGCCAGAAAGCTGTTCTGGGTTAGACATTTCAGCTTTCCAACACTGAAATGAAAAAAAGTCTGTAACAGGTAATAAAGGAAAACTTAAAGACTATTGTAGCTTGACATTTTAAGATGAACTGCTGTGCAGCTACAGGACAAGAAGCTTATATGCTTTATTTTAGAGAAATAGTAAAATAAAATAAACACTGGAGACTTCTTACTATGTCTTACAGTTCTATGATAAATGAGTCTCTGATATAAGTGTTACCAGTTTCTTACATTCACAGTACTGTGATCATTTGTCTTTGGCTTTGTTAGTATAAACTTTTGGCAGACCATAATGCAAAGATTCACATTTTTTAAAAAATACCCATCAATACAATCCACTCTTTCTCCATAATTATAGCTTTACCTGCAAAGGTAACATGGGACCAGCAGGATTCATTATGCAGGAAAAATGAAGTCAATTATCCCTCTAGGTTCCTTGTGACTTCCAACATTTTATGTGGAAATGGTGATCAAGTGATATCCAAAATAACTAGCACTTGACACTTGCAAGCTATTTGTCAAGCCCTATTGTCAATGCTCACTTTTTCTAGTAGTACCTATCAGTTCAGTTCTAAGACAAGAATGGGCAAATTCCAATGATCTGGAACTCACTATTTTGGGGGAACCAAGATTCATAGTATGGAAACCAAGTTATGTATATAGACATAGGATTCCCTGTGTTTTGAAAAGAAGAATATTCTGTTTTGTTTTGGTTTTGAACTGTACTTACCTATTTGAAGGCTTACACTTCTTACTTTATATGCATTGCTTACGTCAAGATGGTGGAAATCTATACAACCAGTACTCAGAAATCATGACTGTAGGGCTTTGGATCACTTCATTCCCTAGGGACCTAAGTTGCCCACCCATGTTTTACAATAATTTAAACTGGGTTAACGGCCCTAGCTTTTGATATTATCACGCTGTGCTATCACTGAAGAAGGGTTGCAGGAATTGGGTATGTCTAGTCTAATGAAAAGAAGGACTAGGGGTGACAAGATAGCAGTCTTCCAATATCTGAGAGGCTGTTACAAAGATGAGAGAGGCAATCTATTTTCCAAAGCATCAGAAAGCAAGACAAGAAGCAATGGTTGGAAACTAACCAAGAGGCAAGCAATCTAGAACTAAGGAGAAATTTTCTGACAGTTAGAACAATTAACCAGTGGAATAGCTTGCCTTTGGAAGTTGAGGTGCTCCATCACTGGAGACTTTTAAAAAGAGACCGGACAGTCATTGTCTGAAATGGTATAGCTTGAGCAAGGGGTTGGACTAGAAGACCTCCAAGGTCCCCTCCAACTCTGTTATTCTGTTCTGTTTCACTGGGCTCATTTTGATCTTTTTCTTTAGTACAGCAATGATTCTTAAATTTGAGATTATATTCTTTTGCACACAATACAAATTGTTTGGGAAGTTTGAAGTCAGATTAATGGGATTAAATTCCTTAGATGTAACTACTGCTTACTCTAATGTTCAAAATCATATTCGTTCTTATATTGTTTTACCACCTTGCAACAGATCCAATTTTACATAACTTAGCAAACTATGCCTAATTCCATTCAGGAAGCAAGAATTTTCAGGACAGCCTCAAGCTACTGAGACTGAGAATTCTGTCTCCATGAAGCAATTTTCAATTGTTCTGGATCTTTTGAAATAGACGCAAGAACAGATAAAATTAGCCATCAAAATAATATAACTACTGTAAACAAAACATATGCACACACAGCCACATGCTGGAGTATACTAAAATATTTGAACAAAATTATTTTAAATTATGGTATGTTTTCAGTCATCTGATCTTTCTTTCATGCTCCTCTTCCCTCCCCTTCCTCATTGTCTGGTTATTGGCTTAACATCAATGTTCAGTTTCGTGAAAAAAACTGTAATTGCGATAATCACATGAAAGCCATTATTTCATGGAGATAATCTCTCCCAGGGGGAAAAAAAATCATAATGAGACTAGACTAGTTCTTTTAAAAAATCCAAAATGTTTCATACGCTTGAATAATTTTTATAATACAATTATTGTCGGAAGTCAGAATCATTCCTTCTACATTGCAAGAACAGCACTAAATAGACCAAGAATGAACATGCCACAGGCTAAGCCATGTTAAAAACATTCAAAGCATTGTTGATTCCTCATCCTTCAGGCTAGTAAGGCACATGCTACAGGCTACAGGAGAAACTGCACTGTAGCATAAGAATAGGTGATATTCCAGATAATTACTATTTTAACATTAAAACAGTGGAAATTCATTATGCAGAGTGGCAGATTTAATCTATCAGTCACTCCTACTTTGTACTATCATCTGGTTGTTGTTGTTATTGTTTCAAAGGAGGGAATCCTCTTTAAAATCAGTCAATTATTAACATCCCACTGGTTTTAGCTAAGAAGCATACTTATCACCGAGATCACTTTTGAGATATCAAAGGAGATTTGGCCACTGTTCAATAAACAGTGACTTGAGATCTTTACTTTTGATGTGTACATTAGCCTCATACCATTATCTCTTAAAAGCTTAATTATTTGCACACAATTGATCAAGATGGAACTTGAGAAAGGATTCACTCAAGTCTCTGGGAGAGCTGCAACACATTAGAAGAGAAAACAAATCACATTTAGATCTTAAAATGAGAATTAGTGATTAGGGCCATATATAAAGCAGAGCAGTAGCCAGAGCTATTCTTTCTGGAATGTTTTCCATTTGATCTGCATTAACACTTTCAAATACAGGAAAGCTATTAAACACTGATTATGTATGGTCAGATTTATGCTCCCTTCCCAGAACCAAACCAACACGTATCTCCCTTGAAATAATGCATATTGAAAGAACCCAGTGTGTATCTTTCTCTCTCTTATTCTGTGTATTATCTATTGAAGTGTTTCAAATTACAGGTGAGCAAATTCAGTTCAAGGTTCACAACAGAATTCTGATAGTCGTGACTTTTCATGAATTTATTATTTATTCAACAATAAAGAAAGTATGTTTTTTCTAATTTTCATTAAGATTAAATCAGAAGTTATTTCATACTATTTCAAAATAATAATAATAATCATTCTAGCCATTGTCTATCCACTGCAGGATGAGGACCTCTTCTGCATGTTTTCAACCAATATGGTCTAGAGCTTTCTTTTGCCAATTAGGCCCGCAATACTTGCTGATATCGATGCTCCATCTTGTTTTAGGACACTTTTGTGGACACTTTTTATCAAATGGAATCCATTCTACGAAAGCCTTAGTCATACAATGTATTTCAGAGCACATTGTACATTGCCACATTTAACAAGACTGGCTGATTCCAGATGACGTGCAGGGGAGGTATGTCAAATTGAAGACATCTTTGAGAAAAAATAGCCGGTAACCGGTTCCTTAGAACCTCTCCAGATAAGGACAGGGTGAGAGATTGCCCACATGTTATCTGAATGTCTGCTCCTCATAAAGAGACTACAGAACAGCAGTTTTCAATGGGATTGAGCACCAGGAGATGAAGGGATCAGTCCTTGCTCCCAAGTGCAGCAGTACCTTTTAAAGTACACTAAATTCACAAGCCTCATTTTCTAACCACTTTTGGAAATTTCTTAAAGCTATTAAACACCTTCAGAATGACAAGTTTTAAAAGTAATCAGGGTTAGTTTATCTTCAAATCAAATAAATAAATAAATACAAGCTAACAAACTTAAAGAATTTTAAATAAACAGCAAAAAGCTAAATAACATTTTAATCTAAGAAAGTTACAAGTGAATTAAAAGTCCAGATAAATTTGGAATATTGATTTTTACTATACCTTTTAGTAAATAACTATAAAAATGAATACCATATTTTCCGGCGTATAAGACGACTTTCTAAAGCGTGGAAATCGGCATCGAAGTCGGGGGTCGTCTTATACACCGAGTTGTCTTATATGCTGGAAATTACAGTAGTTTCCAGCATATAAAATGACTTTCTAGGCATGGAAATCGGCACCGAAGTCGGGGGTCGTCTTATACGCCGAATCGCCTTATACGCTGGAAAATACGGTAACTTTTCATGAGAAGCAGACTTATTCTGGCTAACTTTGCTGTTGTAAGTTATTACAAAGATAAGTGACTTTATGATTTTAGAAACTGGATACTAGAGGGAATTAAAGCATCTAAGCAGAAGGAAAAAACAGAAAAATGTTCTTGATGTTAGTTAATATTGGGACTTATCAAATACCCAAAACATTATAACATCAGAAACATTAAAAGAGATATTTGAAGAATGGAGCAGAAATTATTAACTGCAATATCAACAGTGTTGGTAATGATACTTGCTTTTATGGATAGACTATATCCAAAAGATGTTAATGAACAAATGACAGATGTAAACCAAAATTTATCTGAAAAGACAGAAAAAGTATCAAAGGTAGTAAATGACAGGCCAAGATAATGATTGGGAAAACAATGCTTTACTGGATATAAAAAAGAAACTGGCTTCATTTTTAAAAATGAAAAAGGAGATATAAATGACAAATAAGGAGAATGACCTGAAAAAGTTTTGGGTTTACAAAAAAGGTTTGTTAAATCCCTGAAGAAACCTGTGTGATGGGATAAAGAATTGAAGGGAAATCAAATCCTATAAAAAATATTTGATAGTTAAGACAATTAGGAGTAAAAGGAAGGAACATAATGTTGGTTTATTTGATCAAGGTTAAAATAAGCTTCTTTTCTTTTTTTGCAAAATTCTGACAAAGTTGTTTAAGGACTTTTTGCTGATACGAGGATTAAAAAGTTGACTTTTACTAGATCTGCTTCTTAAGAATGGGATATGAGAGAAAGAGATATTTATCTGCAGTATGTAATTTATAGGAGGGAGATGAAATGCTATTAAATTTATTTAGATTTGTGATGAAGATTGGAAGTCACTTTTTATATATTTATTTTCTTTTTCTTTCTGTTTATCCTGTACCTTTGCTGCTCTTTTCTATTCTATTCTCTTTCTGCAAGTTTAGTTTATATTGTAATCAAAACTTTTAGTAAAAAATATATTTAAAAAGAGCATTACTGATTCCCTTCTTGAGTAATAAGAACAGAAACTCTTGCAGCACCTTAAAGTTGTTATTTTAAAAGCTTCTGTGGATCAGAAAGCCTTCTCAGAATAATGTAAACAAATAAACAATTGAAATGGTACTTTGCCACCCAATTCCAAAGGTTTCTGCTTGAGTCTCACATGGTTTTCGCTATTATACACTTTCCTTAAAAGGATCACATTTGTAATATAGAGGTGCTCATTGATCCATCTTTGTTGTAGAAGCACAAGTGACCTCTGTAGCCTGGAAGCCTTTTACAAGGTTAGATATCTGAACAGAGATAATCTTGTTTCAGATATCCTTGCCCTGGTGACCCTCTTTGGTGTACTGTAATGTATTGTATCTAGCTATTGGCCTGTTGATGGGGTTGTAGAAATTGAAGTCTAAGGGGAAAAAATTCCAGATATCCAAGAGTGGTAATCTAACACAGGATAAGCAGGGATGTTCTTTTTCTCCATGTTCATCTGGAGGGTATAGCTATGACAAGAGTGAAACTTTATCAATACTAGTTTGCCAAGAATGGTCCTTTCACAAAAGTTTTCAGTATTAAAGCACAAGAAAGCTTAATGCTAATAACGTTCCTAAATATATATAACCCAGTGCAAGGACATATCCATATAGCTAGAAAGGTAGATCTTTTGCAATTGCGTGTGTATGCATGTATGTAACATTCTAAATTATCTTCCTTAAAAGATAATTTCCTTCTAGTTCCATTATTCCATTACAACAGAGACTTGGTTTCTTGGTAAGATATAAAATAAAACAGGAGAAAATAGCAGCAAGTGTCATTAATTAGCAGAAATGATAATGGAAAGCATTGTCATTGAAAATGCTGCCAGCATTCACTGAATTTGTGTCAGCTTTTAATAAGAAGGTTTTGCCTTCTTTGAAATAAACTGAATAAAAGTAGGCTTGAGATAAATTTGAATATATATTCAAGATGTTGTATCCTTTATGGTCATTTAATTTCACTCTCTGTTCTATCCCAAATATGACTTTAACATTTAATTTGTGAGGGAGGATTATACTGATTTTTTTTGTCTTTTTGTCTTGTTTTAATATTGCTGCATCAGTTGTAACACAGAGATTAACTGTGTTCATTTAAATAATTCCTATATTAAGAATACAGTGTGATGGGTGTGTGTACATGTTGCAGAATATTATTTCATAAATGAATGGAACTTTCAATTGCGCTAAATCTTTTTTATTATTATTATTATTTTGCTATTGAGCAAAGCTAGCAATACTATTTTGTCATGTTTGGCTCATCAAAATTATGTTCATTATAACACATTCATGAAGACGTATTCATCTTATTCTTTTTTCAACTTCATGAATTACTTTTACTGTTTGAATGAACCTTTTTTGTGTATCAAAGAGATACTTTGTGCCTCTCATTTGCATT
The DNA here is from genome assembly GCF_016545835.1 of Crotalus tigris. Lineage (NCBI taxonomy): Eukaryota > Metazoa > Chordata > Lepidosauria > Squamata > Viperidae > Crotalus > Crotalus tigris. The sequence continues at coordinate 21,674 of NW_024097511.1, forward strand.
AAAAAAGCAGGGCATCGTATAGTCTCTAACAACATAGTTTGAATTTATAGTAGTTGAGTCCTTGCCTCCTGATACAAAGGCAAACAAAAAAAGGACAATTAAGGTGTCTCCTAAAATTATTTTGAACACTATAAATTAAATCACAAGATTTAAGCCTGCTTTCTTATTTCTCACTTAGTAGTATTTGGATGGAAAATTAAAAGAGAAAAGAGAAGCAAGCAACAGCTTTCTTTTCTTTTTTCCCACTTACAGAAAAATATGCAGAAATATTTTGCATTCTATTATAATTGGTTAAGAAAATAAAAGTTTAATTTTGTTTTTAAATAAAAGTAATGATGAAATGTTCCTTTACTGACAAGGAAAATATATGTTAAATAATTTAATACTTTGTGGAAGCAAATCTAAAGTGACCTATCCTTTCCATCTTTCTCTTAAACAAAAATATCTGTGAATGTGTCTGTGTGTATGGATATGCATCTCTCTCTCTCTCTCTCTCTCTCTCTCTCTCTCTCTGTATCTGAACTCTCTCTATGCAATATGTGTATGTGTCTCTGTGTGTGTAGTGTCTGTCTATATGTCTGTTCTTATGTATATAATTTGTTTACATTGAAATAAACCAGGTATATTAGTTGTGATTTGGGCAAAATGACACATACATAAGATTAATTATTTTTTAAGTCTAGCTCAGCACCTAAGGAGTTTACAGACATATCTGTGTATTATTATTTTTGGCAACAATATGGAAGTCATTTAATACTGCTTTTTCCAGCATATTTTTTTTGTCATTTCTTCTAAGCCTACAACCTGAAGATTCCTATTCACATACTAAAATGGCCCTACCCTGTTCAGTTTTTTTTTTAAAAAAAATCAGCCAAGGTTGCCATTAATCATATGATAAAATAATAATGAACTTCCTCAATGCTGTCTATGTCTTACTGTTTATAGTTACGTTCTGCATCTCTATGGAAAAGAAACGAAAGGTGCTCTAATAATTAAATTCTATTATTAAAGAACCATCAGCCTGCACATAGTGAACAAGAAATGCCTATTGCTTACACACAAAAGAGGTTAAATATAATCAGCATCAACACAGCAATCAAATTAGGTTGGTAGAAAGTAAGAAGGGTTCAGTGTTCAGGAAATACTAGATGTTTATAAAAAGCATATTTAAAAAAGTCAAGCGCAAGTCAAAGGAGACTTTACTGCCCTGTTTTGCATGATCTTTGACCCGATTTGTGGGGTGTCTCAGAGTTCCCCTCTTTTGTTTAACATTTACAAGAAGTCATTTATCAGTTCAGAATTTGGTACAAACAGTATGTGGATGATACCCAACTGTATATCACAACACAACGCCCAGAACAAGAAGCAATGAATGAAAACTAATCATGCCTAAATTCTCAAAAGTAATGTCCATTGAATGAAAACCAATGAAGGACAGAACCAACCTAGAAATAAGGAGAAATTTCTTGGCAGAGAGAACAATTAATCAGTGGAATAGCTTGCCTCTAGAAGTTGTGGTGCTTCATCACTGGAGATTTTTTTAAAAATTGGACAACCATTTGTCTGAAATAGATAGGATCTCCTGCTTGAATACGGGGTTAGACTAGAAGACATCCAAAATCCCTCCCAATTCTGTATTCTGTAACTTAGTGTATTATGTCTGGTTTGGTAGGAATGAGGAAAAGTCTTCTGTTCAATATTAACAAGACTAAGTGGCCATAGCTATTTGGACCTTCTCCCCTCCCCCAATTCAGGGATGTTTTCATCACTGGCCTTGGTTAATGTTGCATTTTCCATTTGAGATAAGTACACAATTTGGGAGTCCTCACAGTTACTGCTCAACAAGCAGATGGCAACTGTGGGCAGAAGGGCCTTTACAAGATCCATTTTGTGTGTCAATTGAGTCAACAGTAACAATGGCAACATGTTTCTCAATAATTTCTATCATGTATGGAACAAATCAATAGCAACTTTTGTTTCTATTCCCAAATTATGTTAGCCTAAATTCTCAAATGAGATGTTCATTAGTCCATGCTCTTTTACCATATGTTATTTTCAACGGTTTTCCACAAAATAGGTTCCCAGGATGTTGAAACAGATCCCTAAACTATAACTACTTTTAATACCTTTAAGAAGAATCTCAAAATGTATTACAATCTGCATTATAATGGAAGAAAGTGATCACAGCTTGTGCAATATTATAAAATCTGATCTTAACCAAGCAGGTAATATGTAGTTTCAAATGTTTTATTATTTATGGATGTTTTTATTAATTTGAATTGTCTTATATGCTAGGTATGCTAGGACATGAGATTTCATGTATCTTAATTACTTTTGCTCTTTTAGTGATTACAAATTAGTTTTTATTAGATTGTTCTTTTGTAATTTTATTATGTAAAGATGCATAATTATTAGTTTCTTTTTCCATGATGTTTTAATTGTGTCTTAAATTGGTTATTACATATTGCACTGAAGGAATTCAGTAAGATATGGAAAGAATTACAGCAATATCCTGTGTGATAATTTGGAAAGGGAAAATTTATTAAATAATGTAATTCATTCCCATCAGTTTTCCACAAGAGCAACCCCAGAAAAGACATAAACTTTATCCAGCCTTTAAGGTGTTATTAAGGATATAGTTAGAACAGTTATTACTGATTAATTATAATTGCTTTGCTACATGTTGGGCATATGCTCAATAAATAGTAGGGCTCCTTGGCTGTTTTTGAATGCCCTACTTTCAACTTCTGCAAGGACTCTACTCTCTGAAGCATCTGCCACCTGAAAAGGATACATGGTATTGAAACAGAACAAGATTAGGAACAAGGAAAGAGTGGATCAGATACTTGGTTTGTCCTCTACTCATTTTTCTCATTTTTTAAAAAAGCTTTAAACTTAATGAAGCTGATATTAGTTAATGCTAGAGTGAGTTGCAAAAATTTTCAGAATTTAGTCCTGATGTAAAATGTAAACTGGCTAGAAAAACCAAAAGAGCTTGTTTGGTCCCATTCCATGATTACAGGGAGGATGCTTAAGAGACTAAGGATGTGGTGGTCCATGATAAACAAATTTACCTCCCAACAATGTTTAGCAGATGCCTATAGCTGGGATTAGCTACTATACCATGGACAGATTAGAGACTCTGTTAGTTACTGTATGCCTCCCAAGGTGAGGTCCTGGAGAGGTTAGCTTGGCAGCTGGCAATAACAGACTTTATTACAACGGAGGCTTGCTATTCATGCTACTGCTGATTAACAAGAGCAATTGTGATAACATTAAGGTCATTCCACTATACTTACAATTGCATAGGGAAAGGATGGTACAAAACCCCCAAATCAAAAAAGCAACATGTTCTTTAAAAAAAAAAATTCCAACATATTCAGCACATAAATTAGAGGTGGATGTATCACTTGAGTATCATGAAGAACTAAACTTCTAAAACTGCTTCTCAGAGAAAGCTAATGGATTCCAAAGGGGTTCCAATTTAGTAGATTTTTTTTCAAACTTACAGTTGTTCTTAGGTTTCAACTTTCGCTATTCTAGAATAAAAATATCCCTTGCTTTTAAGACTGAGGATGAATTTTCTGAGACCTCAAGTTGCAAATAGGTGATAGAAATTTCAAAACAAATTCCACAAAATGTGGTTTATAGCTTTTTTTTGAAGGCATAATGTAAAACAGTGCAATACTTGCAATTTTCAGTTCTACCAAAGTTCACACAGAATTATATTGCTGCTTTGTGCGTGTATGTGTGTGTAGTCCATCTAATAATATAAGGAGAAAATTAATAGTAGGAAAAATGGACTGGGTAAACTCTGGGCTCCATCATTCTTAGTTGCTTTGTTCTCCACTCCTGTCTTCTTGCATTATTAACCATAACTAGCAATGTGGTAAACCTAGCTATAAAGTTATGACCTTCTCTGAGTCAAATTCAGCTCTCTGTGACTTGACATACACATTCACACAGTTTTCTTGGCAAGCATAAGCAAATGGCTTGCCACTTCCTTCTGTAATGTTTTCTAACTTTTTAGTCTAGCCTAAAGTCTCAGACTTCCTGGTGGCTGCCTCTTCAGCTATCTGACCCTGCTTCCAGGAGCCTCCAAGCTCAGATAAGGTCAGTCAGGTGCTACCAGTACAGCTATCAATACTATGTTTAAAGCATTACATGAACAGTAAGAGGGGAGAAAGGTAAAATACATGCAATTATAAATGAGTCATTTCCAGATTTCTTAAGCTAAGCTAAGACTGCACTCATTTAAGTGGGTTTCCATTATAGCCTTGTCATTCATGCAAACTATGTATTTTGTAGATGTCCTAAATATTCTAAAGTTTTGAATCAGGAGAACACTCCCCCAAATTTATGCACATATTTCTTTTACAAATTATGATTAATTCTATTTAAGATTCTATAATATTCCATACTGAAACAATAAAACATTGTAGATGATGAAGAAGATAATGAAAAAAGTTATATTGAAGGAGAAAAAGCAAAAGATGACATCTACAAGGAAAAAAAACACTTCATTTTAAATATGCAGAAACAGCATACATTGGAAATGCTAAAGGATGCATAATCTTTATGATTATGCTGTAATAAATTGGATTGCTATGAGGGGATTTATAATGCAATTGCTTTAATCCAAACTATTTTCACCCATTTATAAAAATTGGTATAATATATACAAAGGACTTGTAATGAAAGGATATATGAAAGTAACACAGAGCTCTATCAATGGCAACAATTGGATTGTATTAATCCTGTTTGTATTGAAACTTGCTTGGATACTACAACCCATTTACTCTGTGACACCTGGTGATGTTTCTAAAGCATTTAAATATATAAATGTAGTTGAAGAAATTACACTTTGTTAACTTTTATTTCTAAAAAATATGTATATAATATAGCTGAGTGATGGGTTTCTCTTTTTTTCTATAGTTGAGGTATGATAATACATTTGTATCCTTCCTTTTTTTCAATTATGAACCTAAAGCAGATCTAACTGGAGATCCTCAAATGGTTTCAAATCCAGGTAACTAACTGGAATTAGACTTGCATAGCTTCAGCAAAATGATGGTTCATGTGCCCTTGGACCAGACACAAGAACTCAAGTACTGACAAATTAATAGGCTGCACATAAAAGATATCAGCTCGGCTCATTAATTAAAAATGCACAGATGATAAATTATCTTAAATGTAGCACAGTAAAGAGATGAAATATTACATGCAAGCAACACTGAGACAATTACTTAGTAAAAGCCTTTCTAGTCAATTATAACAGCCACATGAATTTAAACCAAATTTTTAATTAATTAACGTTTCCATCAAAAAGCTACCTGGAGACCTTTTAGGATATTAATGAAAATAACTATGTAATCATGGAAAAAATCATTTATTTCCCAAATGGCTATAAAAAGTACCAGTTTGATGAAAGGATATGTGTTGTTTTTAGACAATACAACTAGATTCCTTCAAGCAAATATTTCAGGACTAGAAGTTGAGGTTTTAATGAATAGTTTCATGTTTTAATTTAAGTTTTAACAAGCTTAAATATGCATCCCATGTATGATTAGAACTGTCCCTTTAACCAATTTATTTTGGATTTTTATCCCACCTTTTTTGTTTTCAAGTTATTGAGTTGTTTGAATTATTTTTCAAGTTATACACAAGTTAGAGTGACAAACATATTGAATGCTCCTTCTTCCTCACAATAACAACCCTATGAGGTAGGGTGGGCTGAGAGAGAGTGGCTGGCCCAAAGTGACCAACCCAGTTTTTGTGTCCCTAAAGTGGGATTAGAACTCCCAGTCTCCTAATTTCTAATCCAACATCTTAATCACTACATCATTCCCCCGCTGTCTTACTGTGCTGTTTGTCAGTGTTTCAAGGTCTCCCTTTGTATACTTTGGATAGCAAATGTCTTGCCATATAGGCAGTCCTCAACTTAAGGAATACGGTTGTAAGTCACTGCAATCACAAGTCAAAGCATTATGTTACTGGACCAGATTTTTTGACATTTGTTGCTAAACAAACACTGCATTGGTTAAGCCAATCAGTTTCCCCCAATGAGTGTTTTTGCTGAAAACCAGCAAAAAATGTCACAAATCACAGTCACATGGCGGGGTGGTGGTGGTGGTGCTGCAAACAGCTGTAAAGGCAAGGGTCCAAAATGCAATAATATGACTGCAAAGGACGGGTGTGGCTGTCATAACTATGAAAACAAGTCATAAATAGGTTTGGCATGTGTGTGTGTCTGTTGTATATTCAAAAGATCATTAAGCACCTGGACATAAGTCAAGGACTACCTGTACTTGTTTACCACAAAATTACAGTAAATAAGGATAAGCACGTATTCCCAATTGAGCAATCTTCCTTAAGTGTGGGTTTAATGTGTACAAAATGCAAACACATCTTTTCAAAAAGATGACATAAATTGAATATAGGCTTCTCCCCTTCCTGTGGCAGTTGTAAACTTTTGAAATTAATATCTATACTCAATCTGTGCAATTGGGATCGAGCAATCATTCCATTGGTCGCTAGATCATCTATGATATTTGCCTATCAATCTGCAGGAATGATAAATAGTCTACCACTGGAGGCTGGTGGATATGGATAAATTTCTGTTCAGGATTTATTTTTCTGTTCTTGAACAAAACAGTGTAAAACCATATACCCTCAGTTCTAGAAATGTTGTGAATAAGGTCACTTGAATGCATTATCAGTGTTTCAACATATTTATAGGCAGAGATACTGTGGATGAAGATACTGTGGTGTTGAGCTATTCTAGTGACAGCTCTTGCATCCTGAGGAAATGGATAAACTGTTTGGGGAACTTACTACTTATTATTTCTTACGAGAATCTGTAAGGGTTGAAATATGCTTGTGGACCTCAGTTGTATCTACTGCAGCTTTGAGTAAAAAAATGACAAAAGCTTTTGTTGAAGCTTAGATCCAATTGTTTCAGAGGACTGTTGCTGAATATCAAATGTATCACACCTGAAATTCATGGTTGTCCTTTCAACCTCTGGCAATATCAGATATGGTAATAAAATCTATTCCAACAATTTCAAATCTGGCTATGGGTTGAAAAGACACTTGATTGCCTTAATAAAGAGTTCACTTAGTAAAGAGTGCAATCTATAACTACATGAAAATAAGTGAAGGAAATTATTCAGAGATTTGGGGTTAAATGACATCTGTAAATAGATGACGCTTAGGCCTAAGCATTTTCTTGTAGTAGGAAGGTAGTGAAATTCTTGAATCTACCTGCAAACATTTTTTTTATAATAACTGAGGATAAGAAAAATGGCTTTACCAGATTCATATTTTTACTTTCACTTCTTCTAAAGGATCAAGTACAGATCTTGGGAATAATAAAAAATAAAAAACTCTTGGGGTCAGGAGTACTTTTTACTACTTTAGGCCAATGTGCCAGTTGCAGTCCTATGCAGAAAGAATACAACTCACTGCAGTTTTTCAGGTTAGTTTGCTATGAGATGAAAAATATCCTGTGTCAGCATGCAAGGAGTTAACATTTCTAAACTCTATTTTTTTAAAAAAACAGCAACCAGGCATCTGATTAAAATTAGGGCAAGATTTGAAGTGTTCTGTGTATTATTTTTAAAATTCTATGCTGGAATTGTCAGACTCCTCAAAGAATGCAGTTGGGCTATCCATCATATTCAATTATTCCCTGATAAAGAATAATAGATTAATAACATCCATAAAAAAATAAGTACACTCATATTAAAAAAAAATAGGTAAAAGTCTAGAAAACAGGAACAAATCTTCCATCCCAAAGAGAGCAATCATTCTGTTTCCAGTGCATCTAAAGAATCTTGCTTGGAGCAGGAGCACATTCTCTGGCATTTATTTTCCCACTTAAATTACAGTGATGGTGTAGCCTCATCTCATTAGAGATCATTGTCCCCAGTAGACAGTTGTGTTTATGGGGGATTCTTGCTGTTCCACACCTGCTGCTCAGGTTGCTATGTGATAAAGACTGCCTACAAACAGCAGTCTTGAGCTTGCTGGACTGCAACTGATGAGCCCAGGCTAATTCAGGGGTGATTATGTAGTTTACTGGACCACTAAACCTCTTTAAGCTTGTAATTACTGCCTATTTGAGTAAAGAACATTCAAAAGCAATTCACTGCATCATGCCTGCCACAGCTGGAAGCAGGCTGCCAGCAGTCTGCAGGGACATTAAAATCTACAGGGACAAAGATTCAAGCACAGCTAGTAGGCACTAACAGCAGCCAAATATAAGCACATTCCTCCTCACCTTTTCTGACCAGCAAAGCCATTAAAAGTGCAATAAAACCTATAGATAAGCAATAAAGATGAAAAATAATGTTGGATAATGGAAATACTATACTGTAATGATTCCCCTCACTTTTTTTTTAAAGAATATGCTGAAAGAAAATGTAATAACATTATTTTCTAGTGAAGGTGATTTTTATTTTTGTTTTTTTAAACATCTTTTAGTAAAACATCCTTGGACTCAAGGGTCAGAAGTACCTTATATTCAAGAGCATTTTTCACAAAGAGGGCATCATGTTTTTATTGCAAGGTGAATGCAGTACAGACTTCTGCTTCATGATTTATCCCGACAAATAATATCAAATGGACATTATGCTTGTGGAATTCATTTTCATATCATCGGCTGCACAAAGGTTCCTGATGTTTATTCACACTGTATTCAGTGATTCACATTGAAGACTGCTTTCCATATGAGATTTAGTAATCAACTTTGCCTTAGATTATTGGTGCCTACAATAAATATGTAAGTGTGAAGGGCATCATAACCACATAGGAGCACACATCTGGGATTTCTGACTCCTCACATTGTGTGATTAGGGACATATATTCATTTTTAATAGCTGTCAAATGTTCACTGCAGAAAATATTTATATAATCCTAAGTGTAATAAATTTTATTGCTGCAAAATGAAGAAAAGAGTCCTAGCTCTTTTAAAGAATGTGGAAAATCAAAGAGAACATTAATAAAAAGTATGTTATACATGACCATGTAGAGCACATACCAGTATTATTGGAAAAGAGAGAACAGTAGAGATTGTAGAAATGTAAGTAATCCCTGCCACACATTAATAGCTTTATTTGATTAGTTCCAAGATTCAGGATGTGGTTTTGAGTCCTTTCACTAGGAAATGCATTATGTATGCATAAAATAGAAGGCTTATATAAAACTCCAAGCACTGAAGAAGTGCAGATCTGTAAAAACAGATCTCTTAAGTGGGAGAATCCCCAACAGCAAAACAATAAGGGCTGAACATGCTCTGTGGCCATGGGACACAGATCACTAAGAAGCAATGGAAGAAGGGAGGCAAGCAGAAATAATGGAGAATTTTGTAGAAAGGCATGGGTGAACAAACACAAGCACTCAGCTTGCTCACATTTTCTTACAGAACCTAATGATCTATTCTGATTGTTCTAGTCTATTTTAATCTAAAAATTATATTGGCTTGAATAACACCCATGTAATTTTAAGATGTGTGAGAAGCTCAAAGGTTATTTTGCTACAAAAAACAACAATCTGTCAGTAGTGATCTGCACGGTATACAAAAAAATCATGACTAGGCTAAGGCTAAGAGAGTCATCCTGTCAAGTGTTGTCATTTTGAGTATGATGTATGCATGCAGAGGAAGAGCAGGCAATGGATAGGCAATTTTTTTAAAAAACTTACCAAAGGATTCAATTACTAAACAAGGGGCCGAGCACAGACTGGGTTAATAAGATAGAAACAAAGTGTACCATACATTTTCCAAGTGTTGCTTCAAACCAATTTTATTTTAGGTGGGCAAAATAACAATGGACACCTGAAAGTAAGCTTTTCTGCAGGACTTTTGAAAGATCAGGCAGGCAGGGAATCAACACACTTTCTTAAACTATGAAAAAGTACAGGAAAGCAACAGACCGCACCCAATTTTACATTAGTAAAAGGGTGTTCTAGCAATGGAGTCTTTTGATCCTTCCTCTTAATTTAGCCAATGGGAATCCTCTCCTAAGAGTTGAAAGTAATTATTGGAATCCTGCAAAGCTCGTTGCATGAGTTCTAGCTCCTTCTTACTTCTTTAAGGCACTTTGAACCATATTTTTTAAATTACTTTGAACTCAAGGGATAATGTACAATCACAGCTGAAGGTATTAGAAAATAACACAATGAAAGTAAAGTAAATCATTACAAAATGCTATATGGTCCTTTCTTTTTTTCTTCAAAAAAAAAAAAGCTTACTCATTGATTCTGTAGGAATAAAACTTTATCATTCCACTAGTGTATAGATAAATATTTCTGTAAATACCAAGGCAATATTTTGAAATGTATTATTTGCTTGTATATGATCCAAGAAAGTTTTCCATATTATAAGATTCACTCATACCAGCTTAGTGTACCAGATGACCAGATGCACTAAAGTCTTTTAGGTAACCTCCAAATGAGTTGATGCACCCCTTTCATAATCCCTAGTCAGAAGGACTTTTAGTTATGGTTGCCAGGATTATGGGAATTGTAGTCTAACATACTTGGAGGATAACAGTTTGGGGAAGGCTGATGATTGATTCCCCAAATGAAACATTTCCTATATTCAGTAGAGTATCAATTAAATAATGGAATGTGTTTGTTTTTTAAAAAAGTCCGTTGTGTCTGCACATTATATTTTTCCTGGTGTGGGGAAAAAAGTTTCATATTACGTTGATGTGCTGAATGGGAGGTAATGCTGACAAGTGAAAACAACTTGGAAACAATTTTCTTCTTTGCAATGGAATTTGTTCCAGCAAAAATAAATGCATACACACATCTTATATAACTATGAGAAAAGGATAAAAAGGATCCCCAAATTTATAGACCGTATCTTCTGAATTTTATGGAAAATTTATGATGTTTAATAACACAGAAATAACTAAAGTATGAAGATGCAATTAGAATAAAGTAATATTCAGCAGTCTTATAAAGATGAGTTATTACCATAAGATTCCATCCAAAATCCAGGCTATCTGACTTTTTAGCAAGATTTATTTATTTATTATTAAATTCATACGCCACCCATCTCACTCTGGAAAACAACTCTGAACTCTGACTCATGAAATGTCAAAGTTTGGCTTTCAAAAGTTGTGCAGAGTTTGGGAGCTCTTCTGATTTTTTTTTTTTTTTTTAAATATGTGTTTGCACACTTAGGACTAAATTATATGACATTTGCAGGCATGGTTGTCTCTTCTATATGGATAAATCCTTTAATTTGGAGATGGTCTGTATAAGCTTCCAGTACAGATCTGTTACTCATTTGACTCCCTCTTGCCTCTTCTTCATGTTTCATATAAGAAGAAAAAAAAAAAACTGGAAATAGCAATTTTGACAGACACAGTACTGTAACCTAGTTTGTGCAGCATTCAGAAGTGCTGACTCACACATAAGTCCTAATTCATCTCAAGTAACTTTAGAGAGATCTATTGTTTCTTACGGAATCAGTCTGACAAAATTCAGCTTGGAACTAAGCCAGACCCAATCTACAGTATACCACTTTTCATTTAGAAGATACAAGGTATCTTTTCTAAAAATTATAACACTTTTGTGTAATGCAAGAAGTTACCATCCACAGGTATATATATCATCCTTTTCAATTTCAATTCAAGGGAATACATACAATTAAACTCTTATTGTTTTTTTAATAGCCCTAGTCATATTTGTACATGACCTGTGGCAGAGCTAGGATTGAAACGTTGGATCCATTTTTATGGCACTTGATTTCTAGGTGGCTTTTGATGTCATCAACCACAGTATCTTTCTGGACTGGTTTTAGGCAGTGGTGGGATTCAAATATGTGAACAACCGGTTCTCTGTGTGGATGCTGCTTCCCGAAGTCCATTCTGGGCCTGGGCAAAAAAAAAATTAGCTACCGGTTCTGTCGAAGTGGTGCAAACGGGCTGAATCGCACCACTGGTTCTAGGGGTAAGAAATGGGGGGGGCACTATTTTACAATGGTTCTGTTCCTTTCTTCAGGTCAGGTCCAGTTGGCATTGATTGGGGAGTGAGGTTACTCCCTAGGATCCTCCTAGTGGAATGACACAGGGCTCAAATCTTTCTGCCCCCCAATTCAACATCTACATAAAAGTACTGGTGAGATTATCAACTGGTTTGGAGTTCAGTATCATCAGTAGACAAATTATATCTTTTGAACCCAGCAAAAGGAAGCTCTTAGATCCTATCTAGGAGGTGTGTGGGTAAGTGTGATGACGAACTATCTCCAACTCAGTGCCACCAAGTGGCTATGGGTATTAGGGCCACATGATTCCTGGAATATTCTATCTTTGGCCTTGGATAGGGTTGCACTTCCCCATTCAAGAGTTGTGCCCAATCTGGGGATGTTCATGGACTTATAGCTCCTGCTTATTGAGCAAGTGGCAGCTGTAACCAGAAGGCCTTTACATAGCTCTATCTGATATACCAGTTGACCAGTTCCTGGATTTGGAGGTCTTTCAGTCACTCATGTCTCAAATATTGCAATCTGCTTCATACAGGAATGCATTTAAAGACCATCTGGAAGCTTTAACTGGTCCAGAAGCAATAGTGAGGGCAGTTTCGGAAATGCCTCATTATGCCCATGTAACACCTGTGTCCTATGAACTGCACTGGCTCCTAGCTTTATTCCATGTATGTGTCAAGGCTATGGAATTAATACTATGGACGTGGGAATAAAATTATGAGACTTAAAGAACAGGCAGATGAATAGAACTACAGGAAATGGATTTTTTCTTTTCAATGGTAGCAGTATGACAGCTACCATATTCATGCTGAAGCAGATATAGTACTGTGACTGCAGCTAATGACTAGTTAATGATTAATTCTTTTCCTCCTTATGGAGATCATTTTCTTTAAGTCAATGGACCCAAACTTTCTGGTTCTGCAGACTAGCAGCAGCAGCCTGGGCAGAAGGAGAAGGAATGGTTTTGCGCATGCAAATGGAGCTTTGCCCGCTCGCCTGCTCGCAGTTTGGCCCAGTTCCCAACCAGCCTCGGACCAGTACCAGTCTGCAGACTGGGGATTGGGGACCCTTGCTTAAGTTACACAAAAATAACATGATGCCTGACACCCCCAAAATGCGCTGCCTTGGCAACTTCCAGACTTGTATTCCATCTATACATTTATTTTTTTAAAAAATGAAAGAGAATAATACAGGGACATGAAGACATGAAGATAGGCTAAAAGCACTTGGGATGTTCAGTCTACAGAAAAGAAGCCAAAGGAAGATGGTCTAACATGGTCACAGAAGTAGGACTGGAAATAATGGTTAGATATATCCATTACTTTATTACCAATAACTACCTAGATTATAAGTATGAGGATAAGCTTCTTAATGACAAGATTTGTACAAAAGTGGAAGACTGAAACAGCCTTGTTGCAAAAGCTGTGAGTTCCCAATTTCTGGGGGGTTTTAAGAAGAGACTCAATAGATACATGTTTCATTGGTTTTCCTGCACGTTGCAAAGGAGTGGACCAGATGATCCTTGTAGTTATTTCCACTTCTATGATTCTATAATTAGGAAGAAATTAAAGGTGGCATGTGCTAAAACCAAATGACAGTTTCTAACATAATGTTTTATTTTCAAGAATGTCCTTATTTTTATTTTATGGAAAATAAATATATTAAATAAAAATATTAAATAACTGCAGTCCAGCATTTTGTCTGGAGGTATGTCCATCTACCCAAAAAAGGCAACAGAGGTAGGGAAGGGAGTAAAGAAAGACCGTAGACCTGGACAGTGTGGCAGGAACAGTTTCCTCTCTATGCTTCCTAGTGAATGAATAGTTTTTTTCACTGGCCATAGCCATCAGGGCAGCCGTTTTGTTAATAGGCTAACTCTACCATGGCAACCATTTTGTTACGAGTATCAATGACATACACTCAAAATTCCAAATGTGCTGACCAGCCCCCCCCCAGCCCAAATGCCTACTTCTGCTCTATACTTTCTTTGCTGCAGTGTGTCTTTGTTTAAGGAAACAAATGGTTACTCCATTCCTACAAATTAATCTGTGTGCATTTATTCATACTGACAATGAACTTCAAAGCGGACAACAAAATGTTTTTCTTTCTCTAACTCCCTATTTCCTAGGGATTATTTTCTTAAGAAGAATGATCCATTTTTTTAAAAAAAAGTGTTGCCTTTTAGTGTATGACGCTGTTAGCTGCATGCCCTTTTATATATAAAGTCAAAATCAATGAGAGACATATGCACACACTTGTGAGTGCACATGTATTTTTATTTAAAACTGTATACCGTATATGCCGGCGTATAAGGTGACCCGGCGTATAAGACGACCCCTTCCTTCGGCGCCGAGTCGCATGCCTAGAAAGTCGTCTTATACGTCGGAAACTACCAGTATTTCCGGCGTATAAGACGACCCCTGACTTCGGCGCCGATTTTAACCCTTGCGAAAGTCATCTTATACACCGGAATATACGGTATATTAGGCATAATAGTTGTGTTTGCTGTGATGTTACATATTATTATTATTTATTCCCTCCAAGGGTTAAACACTGCTTTTAGCTGTCTTTACAATGTTCACTTTCAAGAAGTGGCTAGAACCCCAATAAAGAAAGAAATGATGGAGCCAAAACAATAATTAAGTGTAATTTATGCTTATTTTATTATAAATTATATTATGGCTATCTGATATTTTCCCCATAACATCATAAATTACAATTAAACAAAACAGCCTCTGGCTATACTCTGGAGGCTTCAGGTTATGCATTCCTTTTTTAAACTGATCATTACAAAGTTACATTTAGTTCCTCCTATTAATACAAGTTGGAGTAAGTTTATAGCATTACATTTGCCTCCTCCATGCCCTCCTTTCAGTGTTTTACACCTGCAATAAGTAAGTTATATATTTGTGTGTATAAGTATATACAGTACATGACCTCAAATAAATGTTCCCCTTATTTTAAGAAATGATACACTTCTCCTGAAAAGTGCATACATTTTAATTTTTTCAGAATGGAAAATCATGGAGAAAAAATACAGAAGACAACCTATTTCTTAAAAGACAACTTTATCCACAAATCTGCATACTGTAATTTGCCAAAATTAGACCACAGATTCTGTTCCTCGACCCTAACTGGCAAGAGATAATTACAGAGTCACATTTATTAAGAGAGATGGCTACATAAGATGGATGGATGGATGGGGATGGATGGATAATCTATCACTTTCAATATGACATTATTTTCTCAAGCCAAGTTGCCATGGAGAAGGAAGAGGGACTTTGTCCTATGCAGATATCAGTGGATGTGCATTCAAGTACCAAGACTGCTCAAAGTCAACATATTGCAAAATTATGCAGAAGAAGATAACCCTCAAGACCTGGGGAAAACAGAAACTTCTGACTCCTGCTCTAGTTGCTTTTCCTCTTACTTTTCTTCTTTTATTTGCTTTTTTTAAAATGGATTGCCCCATGAATAATATCATAGTAGTGCTGTGCAATGCTTCAGCTTCAATCTTCCACATCCATTGAAAGTGTGAATATAGCTCCTGCCAGCAATGTTGCCACAGGATCCCACGAAATGATGCAATGGCTTTATGGTGATATAGAGAACTGTTCTATATACCCCACCTTTTGGAGAGAGTGTCTAAAGCTTTACACCCTCCCCACAATAGACAGGCAAGAATAGCTTGGGGAAATGACTAATTTTTCAGTTTATAAAAGTGGGGAACTACTTGGGTTAAGATCTCATTCTCTATATGCTAAAGAATATGAAGGGGAAAATGTTATCCTGTATTTTCCAAATCAAATTTACTACTTGGTAAGAATGTCATCAGTACTGGCTGTCTCTGTTGATCTATTGAGTATATCCACTGAATTAAAGTGGCAGGAGATAATAGAGTAAAGGTTGTATTAAAGTGTAAGCAAATTTATTCTTAGCTGTGTTTTCCTATGTATATGGTAGACATAACTCTAAATCTGCAACCCTCAACTTTCTAACACAACAGTAAATCCCAAGTAAATATGTTAATCTCTGTTGTGTGAGAGTCTAATTTCTAAATAAATACAAAACATTCTGTTGATGTCAATGGGTATTCCTTTACCAGGCAGGGCATTTGGAATGAGAGTGTAGCTATGTAAAAGGCTTAAACTAAATAGGATTTCCAGGATACCAGTCCTTTAGGAGCTCCTCCATCTCTGGTTGAAGGCAATGAAAACAAACATCCTCTGTGAAGTTCAAAAGACCAGGCCCCTCTGCCTCATTCTCTTGGAATGCTACACTGGAACTATTCATAGCATCTTGCTCTCAGCTATTTGGCTTGGACTGATCATATCTCAACCAACAAACATACACATATATGTTTATGCATATCAAACAGCCCTGTGGAAGCTAGTACTCAACAAGAAACCTTGAGGTATGTGAGGCATATACACGTAAAGTGAAACATTTCTAGGGCGTGATCTAGTAATTCACTGATAATCATCTCATTTGGGGTTGTTTTTTTCCTCTTTTAAACACAAAAGAAACCTCATACATACATGGGCATTCATTTTAACCATTTGGAAGGTAACTGGAGAATCTACAAGAAAAAGACAAAAAGCCTATCCTCTTTCCCAAATGCCTCCCAGTAAACGAACAAAGGCTTATAATCTTCTGCAAGTACCACTTCATCGAAAAAGAAAAAAGGCAAATCAATGGATTTTAAGGAAAAGCATTTAGATTTAATATAGCTTTCAGCACATTTATGTTGTGATGGACATTAAAAATGCATAGAGGTAAAAAACACATGATCACTTAATCTGTTAGGTACATGCTAGGTGAAAGAAGGTCTTGTTTTTGTAGATAGCATCTCATTTTTTTTTACAATTATAGTTCAAAGGGTGGGTCTCTGCTAAGAAGTCCTAAAGATAAAGAAAATTATTAAATCTTGTTTCTCACATTGTTATATTAATGAAAAAAAATGAAATTCTATTGTTTTGAGGATGTGATAAAGAAGTTGATCATTGGTTGCAGACATGCTCTGTCTCTCTTTTCATTGCTACTTGCTTTAATAATAAAGGAGAAACAAGAGCATAACCGCAGCATTACTGGGATATTTTTTTCTTTTTAAAGCTATGACATTAACCAAAATGTGATAATGGATGTTCTCAGGGGTCCCATTTATAAACAATTTTATACAGGGCAAAATGCAAACTTATACCTCTGCAATTACCAATGTCCTGTTTATCCCTGTTTTAAGAATGTAATATTGAGAATTGCCAGAGGCTTTGATAATTGCCCCCAATCTGGTTCTCATTTTTCTGAAGTATACACCTATAGCAAACATAATGGTGGAAGCCTGATGAAATCATCTAGTGGTTTCTTTTACTGTATTTTATGCGTCATGCAAAAAAAAATTGTTAAGTTTAATTTCAAGGTACAAGGCCATGAAAAGTATCTAGAGTTGTGTTGTGAACTATAAAGTGCCCCCAGACAGCTAATTGACAACTGAAGGAATGCGTAACTCAGAATACAAGCCTGCTTTGCATGTTAGATATTTTACCATACCAACAATATAATTTGAGGGGGGAAAATAGTTCAACTGAAAAGGTTTCTTAGAGTAGTTTCAACCTAGGTACCCAAAGTGCTGAAAGGGATCTTCATCTATTGGACCAGTATAAAGGATTAAAATGAACAGTTTTGTAATTTCCTTTTTTTATTCCTAGAAGCCTGAGCATGAAAAATATTTCATAGAAGAGCAGCTGAAGATAGTTCCATAGTTCCAATAGTTTCATTTGGCTCTACTGCAAGGAGGCTCCAAGTCTGAGGTGACAACTATACTCTTCATCTGCAGCCAATCAGAATAGGCAAGATCACTGGCCATCATTCTTATAACTATGTCAGTGCATATTAACATTCAATTATCTGTCCTAGAAATAACCCTCCCCCTTATGCATTGTGTAATTGAGCACCTGGCAGATAATAAATCAAATAAGGAAGCAGTAGTCAGGAACCAGACACTATGAAGCTGGCTTTCCAATATAACAAGGTTTTTATATATAATTTTTATTTAAAGTTTTATAGGAAACATAAAAACAAACACAAGGTGAAAGAAAGAAAGAAAGAAAGAATTCTTTTTATGCTTTCCAATGTAATGGTGACACTGCTTTACTGTATGGAATGAGGCAACTTTAGATTTAATTTTAAATAGATGCTTGCAAGACCTTAAGGGCTTTCACATCCCAATTTACTACTATATAATTGCTATCTCAGAAAGGACACACACACATTAAGGCTCACAACTAGGCAAAATGATCTTTTATATGGAATGCTATGTAGTATCTCCTATTTTACAGTTAATTGCTTATTTTCTGTCTAAAATGAGTATCTATATATTACTAAAACTCTCCTGTCTATTTGTAACCTTCAATTGGTCAAAAAAGTGCATCATAAGACAGGGGTCCCCAACCTCTGGGCCACATCCACTAGTGATCCGAGAGCAGAAATGGGCCACAGAAACGGCAGGCGAGCACGTATATCCCCCCTTGAGTGAGCAGTAGGAGAGTGTGTGCATGCGTGCTTCAATTTGCATGAGTGGTGGGTGCACATGCATGCCACTCACACAAATGGAGCTATGTGTGCAAACACTTGCCAGCCGCTCGTGTGGAACCATCCCCTTTCTTCCTCCCCGCTAGTCCATAAAACTGGAAAGGTTGGGGAACTTTGTCATAGGACATCAATTTTTAAACCAAGGTATGGCAAATGGGATAACCTAAAGAATGTATCTAAAATCCATGGTTCTGGTGGGATTGAAATTCCAAGGTTATTCAGATCAATTGTATTGGGAAAATTGTTGACCTTGCAGCACCAGCTTGATCAGCCATGGTCACATGATTATGATTTTCAACATTCCCTGCCAGCTTCCCATCAGCAAAGTCAATGGGGAAGCTGGCAGGAAGCTGAAAGGCACTCCTGCTCCCACTTCTTTTTTACCTGCCAGTGGTCATTCTGCTTCTCTGTTTAGGTAAGGAAGTATCTCTCACAGGATGACCCAATGGTCATCTAATATGTCAATATTAATCTAAAGTGATAACAGCGGTTTTCCTTTCACTGTTGTGTCATGATCAGCTCCCTTTGGCCAATAAATATAAAGCAATCTGGCTGAACAGAATACTATAACTTTATTTTAAAGAACGCTCTGTTGTGGTTTTCAAAAAACATCCAATTTGAAAGTATAATCTGAGAAATGCACTGCATGTTTTATAATTTGCTAATCTTAAAATATTTTAAATTATTTAACTTAAAACACATTTTTCTCCACCTTGCAACCCACCCATCCCCATATTTTTCTCAAATCTGCTCAGATACATCTGAGCACACAGAAGAGGAGCTAAGAGGAGACAACACTTAGAATCATCATCCAATGATTGTAACTATCTTTTTTGTTTAACTGCAAGGCCATATTTAATTACATAGGTCTATATTCAAATCTCAGAGCCAGTTTGGTATAATGTTTAAGGCACCAGAACAGAAGCTAGAAGATGGTGAGTTCTAGTTCTGCCTCAGTCATTAAATCAGCTGGGTGACCTTGAACCAATCACTATGTCTCATCCCTAGAAAGGACACAATGGCAATATCACTTCTGAAATCTTGGCAAGAAAACTGCAGGGTCTTGTCCAGACAGTTAGATCCCTGAGTCAAAACTAACTCAAAGGGGTGTGCATGCACACATACACAAACATATTCAAGAGTCATTGGCAAGTGATTAAAATCCATACATTACAAAAAATACTCATACTTTTCTTGCAACCTTGTTGCAAATAAATATATAACATGTAATTAAGTAAATCTCACTAGTTTATGTGATTATGACATGTAAGATTTCAAATGCAAAAAGAGACTTAAATGCAACTGTCTACAACTACAGTCTATTTATATAGAATACAGAAGGCCAAGAGATAGAACAATGTTCCAAAATCAAAATGATCTGTACTGGGTTTAAATGATCAATTAATTCAATAAATGGGTATATGGAAAAATGAATTCCCTAACAAATAAAGTCGGCATCCTTATTTCCTTCTCTCGAGTCAGTTGCGTATTTGTGCATTTGAAAGTGTTCTAAAAATATAATAATTTGCTGACTAATTAACTTGAGGGCACATTTTTAGATTTGTAACAAAACCTGACAGATTAACTGACAAATTATGCTCTCCCGAAAAAAATTCATGGCATCTTAAAAAGGAGCTTGTTAGGGTATTGGGTTACTCTCTGCTAAATGGCAAGAAAAGTTTCTAAGCAGCAGCATTATGAATGCTTTTTCTTCTTTCTCTTATTCAAGGCCAAAGTTAGTTATCTGAATTTATTCAAAATCAATGTTTCCTTCTTTTCCTCTGATAATTTACCTTGCCGTTTACCCAATCATTTTGTATAGGTGGAAGTGATGAATGCTGCTGAGTGCCAATGGATTTTGGTCCAATACGAATACCCTAAGGAGCAACTTACACTGAGTCTCAGGCTCCTGTCAACCCAGTAATTGATGATGTTTTCACTGTGAGGGATGTAAACTGAGTGGATTGACTCAGCAGCTAAAATCATTTATCTTTGTTTCTAAGAACACAAGCCTATTATGGCTAAATGTTCTTTACCAGCACAGAGAAATAATACCAATCAATTTTACAAGAAAAAAAAATATAATGTCCAAAATTAGAGAAAATGCAAACAACAACCGTTCCATGTGAGTGCCATTTGTGTGTCAACAAAACAAGACCCTATGAAATTGCAGATTTCAAACAGCAGGGCAAAGGCAAGTCATACAGCATTATAAAGCTGGTATCTACTTTCTAAACCTATTTTGTAAACCTGGCAATTTTGTATAATTTGATTGACTGAAAAAGAACATGCCTTGTACTTAAAAAAAATAAGTTGTATATTTATTCCAACTCAGAAAAATGTGCTAGAACCATTCACAATCTAAATCTTGGGCTCCCCACCTTTTTACTGGCAAAATGCCCAGGGTGATTAGAGAGTTGACAATATGGGGGCCCAGCAGAAAACAACAACTGGCTAATGGCTTCTGAATGCCCAGTGACCTTTGATCCTTAATGGTCTGGCTAAAAACAAATGACCCAGTCTGAGAGACTCCTACAAACATATGCATTTTAAGAGTACAGTTGTCAATTAAACATTGATTAATGTATTTGCTCATTTGCTGAAACCTGACTAGTTCTTTACTAATCAGCTAACCAGAAACATATACACACATAATGTTTGTTCACCTTTTATTTATTTAATCAGCAACCAGCAAAACCTAAAAAGTCTGAGGCATATTAGTAGCTTTTCGACAAATGCAAAGCTGCTAACCAGAAGTCAATTGTCCCCCATTTCATGTCATTAGATACTTTGGTGTTGTTCTGACACTGAGTACTATCTTCTGCAGCACAGGAAACTGAAGACTATAGTCACCACACTGAGTACTGTCTGAATCTTAAATGATAACTTTCATTACAGCATATTGTCACCATAGCAATGAAACTTCATGTGGGTAAATGACAGCATTCTGTCATCACTCATATTCACATTACACAATCCAGGCCTGTAAGTCTTTAGGACAATTCTCTCATCCATCCTGAACACCCAAATATATTCTCAATGGGCTTCCAAATAATAGCCCATGCTTTCTGCATTGTGCAAAAGTCACCAGTTGAAAAATACAGTTGCTTAAGGCAATTATTTTATATCAGTGTGTGCATGAATAAGGAATGACCCAATTCTCTTTGTTATTGTTATTGTTGCTGCTATTATCAAGATTGGGTAACAATATAAAAGATAACATTTGCATAATTAGGTATATATAGTAAATCCTTTAAAAAGGGAAGGGGCAGTTGAAAAGATAACAGAGTGCCAATACCAAATTTTAAGTGATACATGCTTCATTTTGCACTACTCACCTTTCATATTTCACTCATACATATCTCACACATATAACATACACACAGAGAGACTCACACATACAGAGGTATACATACCTATGGACATAAATAAACACGCACAAGTAAAATAAGGCTGACCTACTAAGTAAAATCGTTCTTATTTATCCTGTTTGAATTAAGTGAATGTATCAGTGTGTGTGTCTGTGTATACACTCACACACAATTCAATATTAAATCAGGAGTACTATAAACTATAAACATTTTTAAAATTCTTGTTCTCATCAAATCCTGTTCACTTGAGAGCATTGAATTTCCTTTCTCAGGACTTAGAAATCTAAAAATGTAATTTAATGCATATCTACTCAGAAGTAATCCTGAATGAATTCAGTGGAATTTACCACCACATAAATGTATATAGGCTTAAAACTCTGGATAATAAATCACAGAAATCTGTGCTGAATCTAAAAACAAATCTTATACCATACCACTGTGTTATTGGTATGTTGTTGTCATTGGAATGTGGTTGTTATACATACCATTGTGTAATATATACAATTACATCTTCTTACTAGCTGTCTCACATATTCTGAATTAGTTCCAAAAGCTTAGCCAGTACTGTTCTTTCTATTTACTGTCAAATTAATTATTGCACATGTATTTTCTTCACTTCATCCAAACTTGATTCCTCCCAATTACTTTTAACTGATACCTTAACATATACATATAAATGCAACAAATGTTACAATCTAATTTCATCTAGTATCAAGGGAAGAATTTCTACCATATTTCAATAATGCCATACACATACCCTCCTTTGAAAGTGTGATTTTTCACTCGGATGGTGAATTTGCGTGTGAATAGAGCTCGAATAGAGAAGATAGACAGCAATAGTTCTTTGTCACTTGTGAAAGGAGGTGGCTGTGTCTTGACACAGTCTCTTAATACTCTTCAAGTGTCACGAAGAAGTTGCCTGATCAGCATGTGGCTGGTCCTCAATTCTGTTACCATCAGCAGGATGTTAATATTACTTCAAAGTAGTTGACATAAAATGACTTCCCTTGGCCATTTGCCTCCTCTACTGTGCAGTCAAAGCCTTTGGAGCCAACTTTGAAGCACAAACAGAAACTGAGGTGGCAAAATGAACCTAGTCTAAGTTGGGGGTAGGGGAAATGCCCAAACAACACAAAATAAATACTGTACAAAGAAGATCAGCTGTCATGGAGAAAAACTATAGACACCCCTTTCTACAGAAATATGCAAGTTTTCTACATGAATTTATTTATTTGAAGCAGAGAGGGGACTAATTATTTATTTCTTTATCACAATTACTCATTCACAATGAAGCCTACAAGTAAATGAAATGTTGAAGAAAACAGAGGAAACAACAGGATATAGATATACTATAAAATTTTCTATATGGGAACAGATGAATATTTAGAAATAAATACTGCCTTCAAACAGAAATAGAGAATCAATTTAGTAGAGCGGTTAAGCACACCATGATAGCAACTGGAAGACTCTGGTCTCTGCAAAGCCTGCTGAGTGACTGTGAGCCAATCACTGTTTCACAGCCCCATAAAGAAGGCAAAGGTAAAACACTTCTGAAATTATTGCCAGAAAACGGTATGTACCTGTCAGTGTAGTTGCCAGAAGATAAGATTAATTCAAAGGAGAGGGAGAGGGGGAGAGAGAATGAATGAATGAATATGAATAGATTTAACTGTAATGGAACAACTTGCCCAGTTACCCATGTGTTTTCTCATTTTGCAGTTCTTCTAAGTGTTGCTGAGAACCCATGTTCTACAGTTCTACAGCGGGGATTGCGAGGTGACAGGAAAAATCCAGTCCTTGAAAAATGCTCTAATTGGGTCCAATCAAGATGCGATAGAGCAACAGCTGGGCATCTGTTGATTTAGGGTTTTGCCTCAAATAGCTGTGCCGATAGAGCAGAAAAGAGCCTGATCGAGAGACTGACAGCCTAGCAGCCCCAAACTGACGCCCTCTGAGCCCAGAGTCCTCATACAACAGGGGCTTGAAGTCTCTGCTGACAAGAGGCTTTCAGAGTCTGTGTAGTCTCTGAAGCTCCTGAAACAAGGAAAATTCACCAATGGGTTAAGGAAAGGGAAAAATGTCACCTAAGTCAAACCTGCCAGAGAAAGAATTTGGGAGTCAAAACTGTCACTGAGCGAACAGACTAAGTCGAGACTGGGAGGTCCCAGACCAGGACGGGCGTGACAACTTTGACTGACTTAATCTGATTGGGCAGGAGGACAGAGTCAACCCATTGGTGGATTCTCCATCCATCATGCTGGAGAATTTCACTTCTTGCACTGGGCATCTCCTTCAAAGAATTGCTACAAATAGATAAAGATTTTTTTCTGTGATCAGCCTATGCAATGATGATAAACTCTAGGCATGCTTATCAAGCATTAGTGAGCATCAAAAACTTTCAAAGGACCAGGAAATAGATATTCAAGTTTTACCAAGTGTTTCCTCAGGTGTATATTTTTCCCCATTAAATCATTATGAATTGCTTTAAAATCTACACAGACCACAATGTCTTCCTTAGATTTGCACTAACATCACAAAACAGGATTAGTATATGATGTTTACTGTGTTGAAACATAATTTCCTATAACGTTGCTTTAACACATTCTCTGCATGCTTGATTGTGTAACACATGTGCCTTCTAAATACAGCTTTATTTGAAAACAGTTCACTGCATGATCATTTTAAAATTTGATTTACTGTTCCACAGACACAACTAAGCAACTAATCTTCCAGGACAAATGTGACACATAAGAACAGCTAAACTGAAACATATAAATCGCACATATCCTTAAAAATATTATTGTCTGTAATTTAATCTAACAATATTTCTAGGCCTATAACCCTGCACGCAGAAGCAATTTCCCAAGCATTAATACTTAAATGGGTCATATGCACTACATCTGTCATTCTGTCCTGAAGTCTATGAGGCACAACCAAGACTCTGCAAGCCTATTGATTTTTCTAGCATTTGCTTTAATTTACTTAACCATTGAGAAATCCATCAGTACATAAAGGGCAACTGTCCATTACTGCCTCATTTGCAGACATTCTTTCTATTCATTCTCCACCCCAACCCACCGGTGCCTCTCCTCTTTTGGTATAAATGCTTAAAGATGCTTCTGTATTTATGATGCAAAAGGCAGAATGGGGGAAGGGAGATGTCTGGAAGATGACTCACACCTGTTCTATTCAGTGAATTGCTGCACTGAAGTATACCTAATGTGCTTTAAAATAGAAAATAATATCTAGACTTTATAAATCTCTGTGCAAAGTGTGTAAATTAGGTCCTAATTATATTAACATGGAATCTGCCTCCTAGCTTAAATGCTATATGAGCCCTCTCTAAACAGGCAGAGCTCTACTGCAGTTCCTTTATGAGGAGATGATTACTACTGCTTCTTAGATTGTCACTAAATATTCTGTTTACAAATAAACCATGAAGCCTTGAGCCAACTTTTCAAGAATAATCATCTGAGGGTTTTTTCCCCCCTATTCCACACCATCCCTGTTCTAGCAAACCTCCACTACATATGCATGGCAACAATCAAAAGCCCAGGCTTCATCTAATTACTCTATCACATAATTTCACAAATTGCCTTTTCGCTGGGGAGCCAAGTGCAAAACACACTCACAGTGGGATTTCAGGCAGCAGCTTTCATTTACTACTCATTTCTTGTTAAATTAAACACAAAAACACCAGTTGTGTGAAAGAAGTCAAAATGAAGGCTTGTAAATGAGCCAGGCGAGCAGATCTCATATTCATACCACTGTAGGAAAATAGCTTGTTGGCAAGCTGCATTTTTAATTGCAGTGCAATATCCCTTAGCCCTTTTGAAGTCCTAATGCATTTTCAGAATTACAACTAGCAAACTCTAGAAAAACAAACAAAAGGACCTTTCCTAAGCTCTGCCAGCAATGTAACATTATATCAACCACACAAATGTACATTTTATACAGGCCAAAATCGAAGTGGTTTTGTTAATAGTCTAGGAAGATTATAAACCTTCAGTTCATAATGTGTTGTACTAATGCTAATAAATCCAAACATATGATATTGTTGTGGTGAGCAAATGTCAATTAAAGCCCAATTGTGTCCTATAAAAACCAAGCCACATTGATTATGATTTGGATAGACTTCAAGCCTCTGAAGTGTGTAGTAGAAAGGATCAATTATAACACTACAATAGGTTAAGTAACCATCATGCCATATTGTGTAATAGTTATACATATCTTTTTTTCCCTTTTTCCACTCATGTGTCTCTTTTTCCTTTATTGTATTTTTATTTTTGTGGGGTTTTTTGTCATTTTAAAAAGCAATAAAATAAATAAAACATTTAATAGTCACACATACTTTCAATTCTTCACACATACATTTTCTTTTCCCTAAGATGAGTGAAGTTTGCATGAGGAATCAATAATTGCTCTGGATGGAACCCTCATTTCTTTCTCTATTAGTAGGACAGAATTTCAGCTTAAAAGCAGCAGTAAAGACCTAAGGGTTATGTTGTTTTTTACATTACGTTTACAACTTAAATGACATTTTGATAACCAGTCAAACTCAGGACTCAATACAGTTGTTTTAAAAGTGATATTGTTCTTCTGTACCGCAACCATTTCCTATCAGCAGCAAAAGCTCTGCCCCAGTTCTCTGCAGAGGGAAAACATTAGCAGCAGCTGTTTGTACATTCCCACATTAAAAATCCTATTCACAGACAGGTGGAATAATTTAAAAGCCAATGTGGTACCATTTTGTTGTAAGCAGTGTAATCGTTTATCCCCCAAAATGGTACGTCTCATATTTATGAAAACATAAGTAAAATTACATATTATTCCCACAAATCTTAAAACTCTTTATTATTGCCTGCTTACAAAATGATCCCACCTCATATTTGTGATTTAATAGCACTCTAAGGTTGAATGAGCTCTCTTGCATGGATGTAACTACAAATATTTTATTCTACCTTGAAAACAGAGGATAACTGCATATATACTCTGTACACATTTTCTAACATATGTCTGAAATCCAGCTCCCGGTATCTGAAATGTATATGACTAAGTACATACTTAAATATACTATGTCCTGAAAACTCTGGGAATTGAAGAATCAAACCCAATATCACAAATAGGTTTTTATATCTGAAAAATAGTTTACTACTACTGGGATGGGGATGAGTATATTTTAAAATGGGATATGTGGGAAAACAAACATTAACAGAGATGTCAATATGATGCAAAGATTATCTATAAAAAACTATAGCCTGTCCTGTACAGTTTCACGGAAGACAGCAAAAGCTAGGAATGCCACCAAATCTTGACCTACAACATCAAGAAGTATTTTTTTTCCTCACAGACATAGAACACATACAGAAATTATAGATCATTTTTTTAAAAAATTCTGAAAATTCTTAACTTTCACTTCAGGTAGATGCATTTTGCAAGTTTCTCTTTTGCTTCAAACATCTGCCATACTTACTTGATCAAAGATTTAACACTAACTTTCTCAGGTTAATTGAGAGTTTGATTTTCTCACCACTATGGTTTTTCCTTTTTACACTACATTTGCTAAAGCCATAGGAGCGGGGACAGAAAGAAACTAACCCAATATTATATGTAAGAATTTGTGTTCTTTCTGTGCTTTACCTCATGGTGATGTCAGAAATTATGATTTTAGCACATAACTGTAAATAAAATATTTTACTAACACTAGAATAATGGTACCGTATATGCCGGCATATTAGGCGACCCGGCGTATAAGACGACCCCCGTCTTTATAGCCGGGCCGCATTCCTAGAACGTCGTCTTATATGCCAGAAACTACCAGTATTTCCGACGTATAAGACGACTTGGCGTATAAGACGACCCCCGTCTTTGGCGCCGATTTCAGCGCTCGCGGAAGTCGTCTTATACGCCGGCATTTATGGTAAGTTCAATTAAATATAAGTTCTGATTCCATACTTCCCATCACATATTTGGAAACGTCCTTTCAAAATTCATAATGTTAAATGCAGATTAGATCCATTGTTAGTAATGTGACTGCAAAACAAGAATGAACTATTCAAAGAAGCTGCCCAAAACATGTCCAGCATTATACTCACGAATGAAAGCAACCCTATTAGCTATCAGTTATCTAGATTTAGTTGGAACACATCCAAATGAGGGACCTTTACCATTTCTCCAGGCTTTTCTGTTTAATGGCTCTCTTACTCTGATATGTCTTGACTCATCATCACCCCTCAAATATGTGCAGAGAAAAGTTTATATTAGAACAAATGTTTGATTCATTCTGTTATGAAAACTTCTTTTTTCAGTGAGAGAGAAAAAAAAACCAATTTGGGTTGACTTAAAAGGGAGCTCACATCTTAGAGAACATATTTGGAACATCTAAAATGGCATCTGTCCAATGAAGGCCTACTTGGTAGCTAAACTCCCATCATTTTCAGGTATTTAATGGAATAATTTTACCCATAGGAGGAATGGAATTAATAAATGGCAGCCGCACCAAGTCCAGTTGGCATTGCAACATTATCACTAGTGGCATTATTCTAGGAAGATACTGACTTTTAAGACTTTGTAAGATTGGTTGAGGTATTGAAAGATGAAGAGTGAAAATTATGAGTTCAGCCATCACAAGAAAGACAGTTATGAATATAATGATAAATGTAACCTGTGCTTGAATTTGGAGTTTATGGAGAAGTAGAGACGGGAGACTCTGTGGTGATAGAAATGCCTTTTGTGCATTCCTCAGAGGCATTTTACTCAGTGCTCTAAAACCTAACTTTGGTGATGAAAATGGGCTGCTGGGTTAAACTCTGATAAGTCTTTGCACAAACAAACTGAGAGGCAGGAGCATGTTTGGAACTTGCCTATGCAAGACAAAAAGGAGTGCCTATTTTTATGAAGAGTTGTTGGAAGAGTTGTTTTATGAAAAGTTGTTGGAAGAAGGGATAAACGATGATTATGTTGCATTAATATGTGGGGGGGAAGACAGAGAAAGAAAGAAAGAAATGCTTAGGTTTGATTTTTTTCCCCCTAGAAGTCATATTTCTTAATATAAATGAGAAGGAAATGATACTTTATCAGGAAATATATGGGACAATTTATTAATGCTTAACTATTTTGAATTCACTCAGTAATTAATAATTTTGGACTAGAAACTTGCACAATCATTTCAGTATTTCTCAGTCACAAACTATCACCTATATTTTATTTAAAAAATATATCATAGCACATACTTTTAATTCACCATATAGAGAAGTACCACATCACTGCTTCAGCTATCTATTGCTACTATATCTTCGCTTACTTCCCACTTTCTATTCCTAGCATATTAAAGCCTAGACTGGACAGGTCTCATTGTTATTCATCAGGGAATAGTGCTGGGCTCTTTACCTCTGGTCCTATTCACTCAACCATTTCCATCTCTGTATTTCAGAATAAGGATAGACAAAATCTATTTTTGGTTCAAATCACTTTCACATGCAATTAGTCTCTTCATCCTATCTCTTTTCTTCACCAACTTGGTTTTGTTTTAATTAATGAACATTTCTAATTTAAATAACTTTTTCTTAACCAAAACGTAAAGATGTCCCTGACCAGTTGTGTCTGACTTTAGGGGGGGCGGTGCTCATCTCCATTTCTTGGCTGAAGGAGCCAGTGTTCTTTGAAAACATTTTCCGTGCTCATGTGGCCAGCATGGCTATATGCTAAGGGCGCATGAAATGTTATGACTTTCCCAACAAAGTGGTACCTATTAACCTACATGGATTTGCATGCTTTAGAACTACTAGGTGGGCAGGAGATGGGCCAAGGAACAGGAGCTAACACTGTTGTGTGGTGCTTGGATCTCGAACCCAGACCGTCAGCTCTCCAGTTGACAAGCTCAGTATCTTTAACAGCTGAGCCATTGAGCCCCCCCATATAGAACTCTTCACACATTTGTGTGTCATTCTTTCGTAGGGGCCATGCTAATCTTCTCTGTATTGTTCCAATTTTAGCATATATGCTGCTGAAGTGAGCACAACCAAAATGTAACTTTATATAAATTCTATCCTTAAGCAGGTATTTTGAAATCTGGAGAACTACAAAATCTCGAACAAAAAGATATGGCACTTTGAGTCTTAGTCCCCAAAAGTATATATTAAAATTTGGTCAATGTAAATATAAGCAGAGATGTTGTGAGAAATTGTGGGGAGGGGCAAGTAAATGATAAAGGCAATGTTGCCTACATGTGATAACAAATGTGCATATGAAAGAGATGGATCTTGATGTTGCTTGGGAAATGCTGACAAAAGCATTGGATCCTATAGATGCCACTAATTATACGTAGTAACAAATGTAAATCCTCAAGAATCCTTAAAGCAGAGGCCCATACTAGAACAAAAAATGTTTGTGAACACGGTAGGAAATTATACCATCCTAACTTGATTTCAATTCATGTTCATTACCATTAAACATTAGAGTCTAGACCCCAACCTATTGTATCACAAACTATAAATAATATTTAAATTATTGCAAATTCTAGAAACAGTTAAATATCTAGATTTAGCAAAGTAAGGTTATTTTAAATTGCAAAAATATATTTTTTAAATTACAGTATTCATATGCAACATGTATATTAACAATAAACATTCATGGGCTAATGATTTACAATACTATGTACTGTAAATCAGAAAATGAACAATTTCAAAGAACCAAAGTAAGTGATGTATTGGGCTATAATTGGGGATACATAGGTTCAAGTCCAAGTATGGTAACTCAGCAGCTGATTTTGGGACAGTCACTTTCATCCAGTTCGGCAGTCACTTTTTGGGGGGGGGGGCAACAGAGGAAGAAAGGTTATATATATATTGTGGAATCCTGGAGAAAAAACAAGATAAAAATCTAACCAAACTATATATATAACTGTCTGTTTCAAAAACAACATCTATGTATGATACCAGTTCTGCAAATAGTTTGCAAGATATGTGTTTTAAAGGTAGTAGATATAATTGGATTACAGCAAATTATATTACCTTAGCCCTGACTGGATGTATAATAGTCTGATTTCAACTCCTTAAAATTCAAAGGAAAACAGATAGTTGAAAACTATCTACTATAATTAATCACTGCTTATTATTATTACTTATTCTCGTACCCCAAGCCAGCTACTATATTACTTAGAAAATTGTTTCTTTCGTAAATAACCTTGTTCATTATAACTTCCTGTAGGAGTTATCCAAATTTTCTTTAAATAAATTAGTTTCTAGGAGTTTATTATTTCAAAAATACATTTTTTTTCCTAAGCTCAAAAAATCCTAAACTTTTGGGGCTGGTAAGCACATTTGAATTGTAAAAATATATCATGGGAACTCACACAAAATGGCTGTCCTGGAGGGTGTGGTCAGTCACAAAGCAACCTTTACATAAAATAAATTGGTAAGGATGTTTGCTGCCACTGCTAGTCCCTTGCCCCCAGATTCTCTCTATATCTGTTTACCTTCTTTTTCCCGAACAGCAACCATTCACTATTTTTAATTTCAAAGAACACCCCAGTGTTTAATTATGACCCTAAGGCAATCTTAGAAATAAATATGATAGCTTCCTATATAACACCTAGCTTCCCATTTCATTTTTTTTAATTAAAAGAAGCTTAATAAAACAAAATAAATTAAAATCAAATGAAGTGTGGAGTCTGAGGGCCCTAAGGGAGGTATTATCAGGTACCTTGACCCTGCCCACATTACACTGGAGACCCAGACTATGGCTTAATGGTTTATTAGCCAGGTATGGAAGATGACAGAACAAATGCACCTGTATGACTTATAATTATCCTGTGAAAAAGTTTCCTTCTTTGAAGCATGGAAACTCAAGAGGTATTGCTCTGTTTAAAATAAGCAAAGATAATTATGTAGCAGATATAAATTTTATAAGATGGGTGTGACTCACATCTACAAGGAGCACAATGGCTTCAAAGTCCACAATTAAAAAAATGAACCCTTAGAAAATTATTAGCAATACTAAAGCACATAATTCACAGGTTAAGTGCAGGAAAACATTATTATATAATCTTCAGCAGCTCCCTGCATTACTCCAACTCAGTTTACTTACAAAGTTAAACTTTCTGAAAATCAGAATTACCTTAAGGAGCCCTGTTGGCAAAACGGTTAGAATGCAGCATTGCAGGTTAACTCTGCCCAGAGCCAGGAGTTCAATCCTGACCTGCTCAAGG
Organism: Crotalus tigris; assembly: GCF_016545835.1. Taxonomy (NCBI): domain Eukaryota; kingdom Metazoa; phylum Chordata; class Lepidosauria; order Squamata; family Viperidae; genus Crotalus; species Crotalus tigris. The sequence continues at coordinate 53,835 of NW_024097511.1, forward strand.
TTGACTCAGCCTTCCATCCTTCTGAGGTCAGTAAAATGAGGACTCAAATTGTTGGGGAAAATATGCTGACTCTTTAAACCGCTTAGAGCACACTGGCGTCAAACATGATCGCATCACATGATGTATCGCGACATTTTTTGCCTTTGAAGAGCCAGATTGGGAGTGGCCTGTGTATGATGCATCTGGCCTGCAGGCCGCCAGTTTGGCACCCCTGGCTTAGAGAGTGCTATAAAGCACTATAGGGTGGTAGATATGTTTAAATGCTATTGCTATTTTTGGAAGCTAGTTTGCATGCACAATTAACTTTAGTGGCCTCAATGCAAGGCTAGCGTATAAGGCATCTGGATTGTTATTTATGAAATATTGGATTGGAGTCACAGGACTCCTTTTGTGGGTAAAGAATCTTTTGGAGCCAATCACATGTTTCCAATTACAGTTCATAAAATGCAGTCTATGTGGTCCCACTGAGACCAAGTCAAGAAAGTAGTTTTGTATTTTGGCTTGTTCCAAATTACAATTATAATCTGAAACAGATTTAATGGCAAAGTATTCTAGTGCAGACAGTTACATTTCCTTTTGAGTTTTTGTTGGTACTTTTTGCTTCAGTATGATTTCTTATGAAGTACTTTAAAAACCTATTTCAATATGTAGCTCAAGATGGCACAGAGTTGTCAAATATTGTAAGGTTTATTAACAGTATTACTCAACATAGTTTTTTTAAGCTACCTATCTACCTCTCTACCTACCTACCTCTCAGATTTACCATAGATTATTCAGGTGTAGTCTCTCCCCGCACTAATTGCCTGTGATTGTGGGGAGGAGCTCATCTTACATACAGTGAGAAAAAAATGCTTTTGGAAACTAGTGAATGGGGGGAATGCAGACGTTGTTAAAAAATGTGAATTCCCCTGAATTAACCATTGCTTGGAAGGCTGCTTACTTGCTGAAATTTAATTCTTTTTGTAATACCTAAAGTGTTTCTTCTCTCTCTTTGATTTCCTTTCTCTTTGCATTATCTGTATTAATCTTTGTTTCCCTCACTTCCCTTCCCACTTTTTCCTCTTCCTGTGTCTTCATTTTCTTGTCTCACTTCTGTTAAAAGGAAGGATAGGAATATAGATACATGTTTTTGTTTTGTGTACGAGTATGGTTGGTATGCAGATGGCAATCAATTAGTTTATTAATGAGAAGCCTTATTTTACACTTGATATCAGTTCAAACAACTTTTTTTCTTTGAGGCCTGTTCTGTTTTATTTATTTATTTATTTATGAGACTTATATACCGCTTTAAGTGCAAGCACTCTCTAAGCGGTGTACACCAGTAAGCAATGTGTGTGTGTATATATATATATATATATATATATATATATATATATATATATATATATATTTACATTGCCCCTAACAATCTGGGTCCTCATTTTACCTACCCCGGAAGGATGGAAGGCTGAGTCAACCTTGAGCTGGTGAGATTTGAACCTCTGACCTGCTGAACACAGTCAGCTAAAGTGGCCTGCAGTACTGCACTCTAACTGCTGCGCCACCTCGGCTGGAGAGATTCTAACAGATATGGCACTATATTTTGACTATGTCTATTCTCTTCTCTTTTTTTCCGTTCTTCTTTTTTGACAGAATTATCTTAAAGTAATAGCTTTCCTTCCAGTAACTAAGCTGCCCTATACATTAGCTAAACAAAGTTAATATGCATGAGATATTATATCACCTTGTTTCAGATCACCACAGTATGTACCACATTCCTAAGATAGTGCTTTGGTAAATTCCAGCTGTACTATAAAATATTCTTTAAGATACAGTCTGAATTATTTAATTAGTATACAATTTGCCTATCTTCTTTATTACAAGATGAAATATTCTTCTGGTTCTAATAAAGCAGCACAAGTCATCAAATCATTTCAGGGCACAATTCAATGTATTTTTCTTAATCTTAAATAGCTGGTTAACTAAGGAGGCACTTTTGCCCTTATCAGGCTCCATGTACACAAAGATCCTCAGAAAATGCTCTGTTTTCCTGAAATCAGACCGGCAGGGGTGGGGAGGGTGGGGGACAAAGCTATCTCATCAACAGTATAATCTCTTTGGAGTTCCCTATTCAGAGGGCATCTAGAGGGCAAGATAGATGAGGTTTTAAACCAGGCTGGCAATTCATTTTTCTACAATGGCTACAATATGTTATGGGTTAAACAAAAAATGCTAAAATCATTATAAGCTTTATCATTCATTTTAAAGATCTGGCTTTAAATAATCACCTTGAAATGAAATTTAATGGAAGTAACAAACAATCAACAATACCGCAAGGAAGTCAGAGTCTAAATTTTGTTTGTTGTTTTGTATTGCTTTGGGTCTATTGCTTTATTTGTTTTGTAAATTACTCTTGAAAATTTTGCTGTCATGGGTTAGAATATAAATGGAAATAATACACAAAATATTTTCAGAGAACAGAACATGTCCCATTTGTTCAGCTTTTTGTAGATTTCCTCAATTACCTAGAAAGATGAAACACTGACAGTTGATATATGTAAATAAATTAAAACAAAATAATAGGTATAAAAGTCTTAAATGCTTACATACAAATGTTCAAAGCTTGGGGAACAAACAGGGCGAACTAGAAGCAATAGTACACGAGGGAGGGTATGACATTGTTAGTATTACAGAAACCTGGTGGGACAAACCCATGAATGGAATGGACTGATGGATGGATACAAATTGTTCAAAAGAAACAGGTCTACAAAAAGAGGAGGGGGATTTGCACTATATGTAACAGAACACTACATATCCACAGAAATGCACATGATCAAAGATAGAATCTCTCCAGAATGCATATGGTTCAACATAAAAGAGAAAAAAAGTGACATTACCATAAGTGTATATTATACACCACCTAACCAATCAGGTGAACTCTTTGCCAACCAGCTAACAAATGTATGTAGGAAGCATACCACAATAGTAATGGGTGACTTCAATTATCCAGATATCAACTGGGAGGCAAACTCTGCAGTGAGTGGGAGATCAAACAGATTCCTAACCAATCTAGCTGACAACTTTGTCATCCAAAAGATGGAGGAGGGAATTAGACATAAAGCCATACTGGACTTGGACTTAATTCTTACTAATAGAGAAGAAGTGATAGAGGGAGTTGAAGTTGCCAGAACCTTGGGCGAAAGTTACCACATCATACTGGAATTTAATATAATGCAAACACTAGCAACAGAAAACAATCCAACCAGGGTCTTAAACTTCAAAAGAGCTGACTTTAACAAACTCAGAAAGAACCTAGGAAAGATCCCATCGATGAAAATCGTAAAGCGGAAAACAACCTAAGAAGCATGAGAAACTCTCAAAGATGCAATCATAAAAGCCTAATCCAGAACAATACCACTGAAAAAGAAAAACAATTCAAGAAGAAACCAGCATGGCTGCACGAAGATCTCCCTGACAAACTGAAAGAAAAAAAAGATAAATACAAAAAATGGAAAGAGGGTCACATAACTAAGGCCGATTATCAGCAGACAGCCAGAACATACAAAGATGAAGTCAGGAAAGCAAAGGCTCAGAATGAACAAAGACTTGGAACAGAAATCAAGGATAATAAAAAAAGTTTCTTCCAATAAATTAGTAACAAGAAAAAAATCAAGGAAACTGTAGGCCCACTAAAGAGAAAAGATGGCAAGGAAATAACAGACAACAGAGAGAAAGCAGAACTGCTTAACTCATACTTTGCATCAGTCTTCACACAAAAAGAAACCATAGCCCAACATACCCCCCCCCAAAAAAAAACCACTGCAAAAGACAAACTAGAAACAAAAATTAAAATAAGCAAGAAAATGGTAAGAGAACTGCTATCTGACCTTGATGAATATAAATCACTGGGACCTGACAGATTACATCCCAGAGTTCTGAAGGAGCTGGCAGATATTATCTCAGAACCATTGCACCATACCTTTAAAAAATCCTGGAGCACTGGGGAAATACCTGAGGATTGGAAAAGGGCTGATGTGGTTCCCATCTTCAAGAAAGGGGGAAAAAACAGACCCAGGAAATTACAGACCAATTAGTCTAATATCAATACCTGGGAAGATCCTGGAAAAGATAATCAAAAAACACATCTGCGAACAACTAGAAGCAAGCAAAATTATAACTAGTAGCCAGCACGGGTTTGTCAAAAACAGATCATGCCAAACCAATCTTATTTCATTTTTTGATAAAGTGACTAAACTAATAGACGAGCAAAATACTGTGGATGTAGTATACTTAGACTTCAGTAAGGCATTTGATAAGGTAGACCACAACCTACTCCTTGGTAAGCTAGAAACAGGTAAGCTAGAAAAAGGTGGAATAGACAACATCACCACCAGATGGATCTGTAGCTGGCTGGCAAACCGTACTCAACTAGTAGTCCTCAACAGTACTACTGTCAACGCTGTGACAAACCGAACTGAAGTCATTTTCATTTGTCTTTGTTGCCACATTTAGTTAGAAGAAGGAAAGCGGGGTGTAGTTTTCAGTTAGCCAAAACAATTCACATGTATGGGAACTAAGGTCATTGCTGATAACATTATGGAGGGCTGGAGAGAGGGGAGGAGTGCCTGGTTTTCTAACAATTGGTGAATGTGAGTTATGACAGCAAATTGGGGTGGGAGTTGCAACTTGCAACTTTGTAACCAAGGGGAGGGGAATTTAGTCTTGGGTTCACCTTTGTATCTGCTGTTATGTTGTAGCCAAATAAAAATGTTCTTTAAGGAAGAATTTCTTGCCTTGAAGTTCTTTTATATGGTCTCATCTATCATAACCAGGACAACTACATCCACATGGAGAAAAGTAAGCAGTGGGGTACCACAAGGTTCTGTCTTAGGCCCAGTACTTTTCAATATCTTCATAAATAATTAAATTAGATCAAATTTGCAGATGACACCAAACTGGCAGAAATAGCCAACACCCCCCAGACGACAAACTCAGGGTCCAAAAAGATCTTGACAAACTTGAACAATGGGCCCTGTCCAACAAAATGAGTTTCAATGTGGAAAAAAGCAAAGTTTTACATTTAGGCAGGAAAAATCAAAAGTACAAGTACAGATTGGGCGAGTCCTGGCTTAAAAACAGTAACTGTGAGAGGGACCTTGGAGTCCTAGTGGATGATCACTTGACCATGAGCCAGCAGTGTGCAGCAGCAGCCAAAAAAGCTAATACAATCCTGGGTTGTATAAACAGAGGCATAGAATCAAGATCATAGAAGTATTAGTACCGCTTTATAAAACCCTAGTAAGACCATTTCTGGAATACTGCAGCCAATTTTGGTCACCATATCACAAAAAAGATGTTGAGAGTTTGGGAAAAAAATTCAGAGAAGAGCAACTAAGATGATCAAAGGCCTGGAGACTAAAACATACTAAGAACGGCTACAGAACTTGGGTCGGGCTAGTCTAAAGAAAAGAAGAAACAGGGGCAACATGATAGCAGTATTCCAGTATTTGAGGGGCTGCCACAAAGACGAGGGGGTCACATTATTCTCCAAAGCACCAGAGGGCAGGACAAGAAACAATGGTTGGAAACTGAACAAAGAGAGAAGCAATCTAGAATTAAGGAGAAACTTCCTGACAATTAACCAGTGGAACAGAAATCGTGGGCGCTCCATCACTGGAGATTTTTAAAAAGAGGCTAGACAGTCACTTGTCTGAGATGGTATAGGTTTTCCTGCTTAAGTGGATGGCTGGATTAGAAGACCTCCAAGGTTCCTTCCAGCTCTATTCTATTCATTCATAATACTTATAATGGTGAAAATGGAATTAACCAAACCAAAAACATAAAGAATAAAGAACCAAAATGAAGGATAAATAGCTTTTAATGCCATTAATCTACAGTCCTAAATATTAATCTACAGTCCTTCAGATATAATATTTGACAAATCAAATATTCCAGAGAAGTTTACAAAACCCCTTCTTACATAATTCTCTACTTATGCGCACACATACATGCACATGCACAGAAAAGGGGCTTTGAAAATGATGATATTGTGTTGCTGTGTTGCTTTTAAGTCTGAAAAACATCCTATCTTTTACATATAGGATGATACAGCATTACAAATCTCGGTCCTGGCATTATGATACTTAAGAAAAACTCACCAAAATCCCAACCTGCTATTGTTTTCAATTCTGACTGTTGAAGAGTGCTTGAATTTACAGGAATATACTAGGCCCCCTTCCTACTTTATAATCCACCATCTTCTCTCATTTTTCTCCAAGGTGCTGAAAAAGAGGAGCCAAAGAGAAGATTGCCTTACTTTATCTCCTGAAAATTCAAGCACTGCTGTCTAAGGGATAGTTTGAATTTTGCATTTTCTTACTGTACAAAATCAACAGTATTCCACTCAAAAGAGAAAAAAAATAGATTAAGATATTATCAGCATGTGAGAATTTATCCTGGCCAACAAAACAATGAGGGGTCCTTGGTACTCTCTGAGCTTGGTTGCTTTCTTGCAGACGTTTCATTACCCAAACTTGGTAACATCATCAATGCTAGTAGAGAGTGTTAGACTAGCACTGATGGTGTTACCTAGTTTGGATAATGAAACGTCTGCAAAAAAAACCCACCAAGCTTAGAGAGCACCAAATAACTCCTCATTTAAACCCCGAGCTACAAATATTCTTTACATAACAATTGTTGCTCCATTAGGCATTACAAGAAAAACAGAATACAATACCAATAAGGAATACAGACAATAAATCTGTTTGCAGATAACATATTTTTTTCAAAATTCTAACATAACATAAAATTTATTTACAACACTAATTGAATACATTTAAAAGTAGCAAGATCTGGAGCCAATTTTGATAAACCATCCTCTATAAGCAATACTGAAGCAAAACTTCTTGCATAAAACTACTGGACTTTTTCTTTCTCAGGTGGATTTATATAGGAATATGTATAAGGGGTTGGTCCCCTTTAAAGAAATATGACCCTATCTTTTCAAAGACAAAACTACTTTGTGTTTTGCTAGCAGAATAGCCATAATAATAAATGCCTATCCCTAATTATTTTTTCCAGTTTGAAATAATTCTAGATCTCCTATCAATTATTTGGCTTCATATGTGACAGAAAAATATGTATTTCAATATAGCATCTACATTTATCTACATTTAATCTCAATTTTTATTTATATCAACCAATTATTTCTTAACAGATTGTCTTCAACTACATATCTTTTTGATTAGAAATAATAAATACGTTTACATTTTAAAATAAATATATTTATCTAAATTACAAATTACACTGCACATTTATTTTGTTGTTTGCGTTTTCTGAAGATATTTTTCATTGTTTTGTTCCTTTTTTATTTTAGTGTTTTACTAATCCTTATGTGCTGAAATATTTTTGAAGAAATATTTGAATAGCTCCTTTTTTTTCTCCTAGTGCATTAGGATTATTAGAATTGCTGCAAAGCAGTACCTCCCTGAATGGCATTGTCTTAATGCAATGGGCTTCATCACTATCAATCTTTTAAACAAATTCATTAACAGTAAAGAAGGATACTGAATTCTCAGATTCTAGCCAGAATAAAATTACACTACGGATGTAATCTACGTTTTAAAGAAATGTAGTATACTTATTTCAATGGGCAAACAAACAGAAAAAAAAGCAAAAAATGAAATGGAAGTAGCCAAAATAAATGCATTTGTATTTAATGATCAGTTCTGTATTTTTATGTATTAATACAAAGTAGAAAACATTATCTTAAAACACAAAGGCTAGATAATTAGTCGATCTAGCCAAGTATTACCAGCTCTGAATGACAATAGTATATGCCTTAAGGCAACAATCTCTTATTCAGTCCTCTTGAGGTAGAATGTGGGACTGTCTACATGCAGCATATATTTTATACTCTTCAGCTATGCCCAGGTATGTTGTGTGCATATGAGATTAAGAAAAAGGGAAAGAGATGTAGAAGGAGCAAGATACTGTAGAAACATCATCCCACAATGTGTTATGTTCAATATTATATAAGGTGCCTGAAACTGCACTGCTAGAATGATTTCAAAAATTAGTTGCATACTGTATGAAATAAAATAGCCAACATTTCCTTTGTACTTTTACTTTTTGTTTGCTTATTTGTTTAAATCACAGTCTAAAAGATGGTCTCAAGCATTACGATCTAATTTTAATAAAACTTACAAAAGTTTCCTATTTTTATTTTAATAATTCCATTGACCAATCATTAATATGACTGCCATGTAATTAGTATGTTGCTGGGGTATTAATATTATAATGGGTATTAGCATCATAATTTTATAAGCAGTCCTTTGAGATAATGGTAAAATTAAGAAATGTTAGTGCTCAGTCAGAATGCAAACTATTTCGGTGTTAATTATTCCCAGCTCTTCCATACTGTTTTAATTTGCAAATTATTGTATCTACTCTAAGCTTTATATTACATACTTACAATATATCCATGCAAATTATCTGGTGTCTAATAAATTAAGTCTGGACAAAACTGAGGCTTATTAGTTTTAACAATCAAAAGTGGAAATTATTCATTTGTGAGATATTTCCAGGTGTTCAAGAATTATTTCTTTAAAAACAAAATGGTTTTTCCTTTAAAAAAAAACACAGGATGTTTCATTTTGCATCAGTACAGATTCTTCTTCATATGAAGGATATATAATGTACTTGATACATAACATAGTCTATAAAAGTTCATCCTGTAATGAAACATATGAATATAACATTCACTATATATCAATTGCAGCAATTGCATTAATCATATTTATCTTAAGACATAAGCATTAAGTATCCTTTCAGACTTTAACACAAAAACTTGGATTTTACTTCCTTAACTCTATATCCAAGACCAGTGTAAGGAAAACCAAAGGCTACCTCACATAAAGCCCAAAAGTCCAAAGTGGGCTAAACAGATCTGCAGACTCACTTCAAAACCATTGCTTGCCTGTTACATTAAAAATCCATCTCCAACCTAGGGTTTCATTTATTTGGTAAATGCAAATCTTTCAAAAGTTAACGGTTTGGCACATTCAACATTTTTTTAAAATACGAAGAGATAATGCAAAACTGCTTCTACACATTCTCAGATCATTCAAATGTGTTCAAATATAAGCTTATTGATTAGGAACAATAATTTTGTAATTTTTTTGCATTTTCTCTTTCAGTACTAAGAAGAAAAAAAGTGAAGTGGAAAAACCACCGACTTGAATTAGTAAGAAAATAGGTAGGAAGAACAGTCTCTAAACAGGAGATCCTCCTTGTACTGCATATAAAGTCCTGAATTTATTTGGATCAATTCTAGATATGATTATTTAGCCTTATTCATTTGTGAAATGGATGTTTCAGCCTCCATATACTGTGACTCTTCTCTCCAGGCACAGCAATTCAGCATATTGTATCCACTTTGTATTCCATGTAACTATATTGCCAGCAATAGTGTGCACGGTGGTCTCACACAGGGCAAGTGATGTCCTAGCAAAACCTGTGTGAAGTCTACTTTATAATACCCAAGAGAGGAAATATCCCTTTAGCTCTCAATTAGTGCTGACAAATCCATGTCTTTATGCACTCAGCTATATATGTTATGGCCTTTGAGATGCTTGATTCCTTTTCTATATAAACTGTGCCCAGTAACTGTGAAGGTTACCAGAAGGTTACAAGTTCTACTGTTAGCCACTAATATTTTTGGTTCTGTATTGTACTGGAGATAGATTATCTACTTCTGGATCTTAAAAAAATGAATGTTCAGCTTCAATCCTCTCTTTTATCATTAAGTTTACATTACAATATTGAGGGTGTTTCTCAAACGCAATCAAAAATCTCTTTTTAAAATATAAATAATAATAAAGTCTTAAATCAAGATTAAGATTTTGTAAATTTCTGGAAACTCATAACAGGCCTCCAAGAATCTGAAAAATCATATTGTTTTAGACATTCTATTTAATTAGTCCAATAAAAGTGTATATGTAAAATGATGCAGAAAGATCACAAACTCACAATAATAAAAATACTGGCTCATTCACCAGATTCAAATTAAGGAATGGAATAATGGGGAAGAATATTAGTCAGCTGCTTATAACGGAATGTTGGTATAATGCACTATACTTCAAATACTTCATTCAAAACTTTTCATTCAAAAATTTTAAAAGTTTTGAATTAGCTAACGTTGTTTATAGTTGCAGCAACTAAATTCCCTTTCACATATATTTACATGCAAGCCATGCCCAGGATTACAAATATAAAGCATAATCCTGAACTCTCCATCAAATAGCTCTGACTGGCACTCAGGTTTTCAAACACCATTACCACTTCCCATTCCCTGTTATTGCACAGAAAGCTCTTCTTGACGATGAATTAGAGGAGGCAGCTGGGGTGAACAGGAGGGAATCAGCTGAAGTACAGGGAAGACAAAAAAAAATCTGCTAAATACACAAATATCTGGGCCATGAGAATGTTGCCAGACTGACTGAATTATGACCAAATGCTTCAGTGACAAGAGAGAATTTCCTTAATCTAAGAGTCTCACATCAGATGCTTATACATCTGACAAGATAAAATTGCTCCCCATACACACATATCCCATGCCACATGGATTCTGTAGCTTCAGAAGAACATCTTTATTCAAGGAACGGAGGGGAGCTAAATGATGGATGTTTGACCTTCCTTGTCTCCCAAACGTATAAGCAAAGACCTGCCCCATTCCTATTCAAATGTATCAGAAACAAATATTCAAAAATCTTGGTTTAGAACAGTGCTTCTCAAATAGTGGGGCGCACCCCCCAGGGGGGGCGCGAGGCTCCGTAAAGGGGGCTCGTTTGACCTCGGCAAATACTGTCATATTGGATTTCTAGATCGGATCATCCGACTCACTCGCAAGCGGCGTCCCACACGGCATTGGTTGCCTAGCAACTCTAGAGCTGAAGAGAGGGAGCAGCGCGGCGCAAACACTGAAGATTCTCCCAGCGCAGCCCCAGTAGCAGCCCGACGCGGAGGACAACATGACCGCCAACGCACGTGACACATGCAAAGGACCTGATTGGATAGACATGATGCTCTATCCTGATTGGCCAAACCCGCCCGTGTGACTTTTAGACCCGGAAATCGGTCCTCTGTACAGAAAAATTTTTTTTAACAGGGATGAGAAGACAGGCGGAGAGAGAAGGAGAGAAGGAGATAAAAGAAAGTCTTCCGAAGGCTTCTCTGCTGTTGCTGCTCTGAAAAGCAAATACAGGTCTCGGCTACACATTGAGAAGGAGCTGAGAGTTGCTGTGTCCTGCTTCAAACCCCGCTTCTAAAAGCTATGCATTGAAAAACGTGCTCATTGTAGCCATTAATCCAGACATCACCTCTGATTAAAAAATCAGCTCAAATTATTTTATATATTTTTGTTTTGCAGGTTAAAGTTTTTTTTAATATTGTGCTCCTTTAAATCTTTTCTGCTACAGTTAATAAAGCTATTCTTTGTTGTAAATTGATCCACATTTCTTTCTTTTTTTATTCTCATATACGTTAATAAGGATACAGTGTTATGCAGAGGTGTATTTATAACAATTTTATAGACAAATGATACTATTTACAGTCGCGCGGGGAGTGCGAAATGTTTTCTTCTTCCTAGGGGGGCATGACAGAAAATAATTGAGAAGCACTGGTTTAGAAAGACATCCAAGCTTTGATGGAGACTCTCTAGAAAATGTGCCATATTCTATTTATGGGGGGGGGAGCTATCCTGATTTAAGGAACCTTGTTAAAAGGAATGACTTTTAAAGCATAGGCTTCTTTTTTTATTTAGAATTATGTCAACCTGGTTTAACAAATAGAAGAGAGATGCTGTACATATGTGGTCTGATGTGCTTTAGCGAATCATTTTAAAATATAGAGGGCCCAGATATAAGGCCTGTACTTAATTCTGCTAACTTGCAGCAATTGAGAGCTGGCAGATAAATACCCAAAACTTGCAAGCTAGACAGTGGATACTCCTTCTCACAGTGACTAAATACAAAAAGAAATGGTGCAACAGAAAAGAAATATCTGTTTTATATTATTTAGATGTCCAGAAAGAAAACAAATATCAAGTCTCTTAGTTCAGAGTTACTACATATTGAAAGAATAAATTAACATTAGCCAGATTGTTGTTTTTGTCTTAAACAAGAGGCTGAAGGAAAAAATAACAAAAGAATAGATGCAACAATAAGAAACAAAGTAGAATATTGATTTTAGTTATACACATAGGAATACTTTGTTGGTCAGACAAATGTAAGTTTCCCTATTTCTCCTCTTTTTCTTGTATAAGATAAAATATCTCAAATACTAGTCTTTGAACATGTATTATATGCATTCTCTGCTGTAACTAGAATGTTTACTACACAGGTGTCATTTTATACATGATCTGGACTTGACTTACTGTTAGATGCTGGAACAGCCATGCCCTCATGATATTTGTGGCTACTTTGGGAAAGATGCCGCGCTTTTTATGTCGCTTTTTGTCCTTATCTGGATCATCATCATCACCTGTGCTGGGAGAAGCTACACTGTTGTCCAAGCCGTCACCTGTAAATATAGTGAATCAAATGTTTCACTTTAGCTATCTTGAGAGTCGATGATTAAAAACTAATTTGGATAGGTACATTACACACCCAACATATGCACTAAACACACATGAACAATCATAGACCTAATGAAAATTCACAATGTATTTCATGAAATAATATTAAACCTATCATGATCCTTTTTTTTGCTGTTGTGAATTCTAAATCACAACTGCAGCACAACACCATCTATTTTCTGGTTGCAACTCTTAAAGATGTTCCTTCAAGTTTAAGATGCTACCCATTAAAGCTGAGGTTTTCTGAATGCCAATAATGTGCTCTCTCACTGAGCTACACATCATATATCCAAACCAGATTGAATTTTTATAGACATTTTAAACAATGCCAAGCACTTACAACTAAAGCTATTTGTAAATATGGAAGACATTATTTGGGACCATGTCTGGGAGATTTAAATAAGGTGAATCACCATTACAAATTCAATGTTTTCAATTCTGATGAGAGGTTACATGATATTCTCTTCTCACATCAAGATAACAATATAATTATTCTTTGGACTTTTCCAGTTGTCCAAAGGTTGTTATGCATTCTCTGTTTCTCATAAAAAAGATTCAAATTGCATTAAGATGCATCTATCTTTTAGGGAAAAAGTCCTTAGTAAGGTGTACTTAAGATAAGCCATATATAAATATTTATTTTAGGAGTTAAAAAATAGCCGCACATATTTAAATAAAATTTTTGTTATGTTTGTTTTCAAATTCTCATATAAAAACAAAAACAGAGTCAAATTAAATTATGAATGGGCACGTGCATACCAGGGGTAGCCTGGAAATAAAACGGTTTATTCAATTCTTATCATTATTACACCATCTACAATCACTGTATATCCATCAAGAGCCTGCCTATCTGAATTTTATTAGTGAAGTTCAAACTCATCAGTTTATTTATAGAAACCAGTTTTTATTTATGCTGTAATTTTAGCTTATTTTTCATACTGCAAGAAACACAGCAGGAAGGCCAGCAGTTAAAACCTGTAAAGCATTTTTCAGAATAGCTTAGAATAATTTCTTATATTTCAATTTCATCTTTTTCATATAGACAGAATGTCAAATTGGAGCTCCCACTGTCACAATCTTTATGAGCATTCATGTTTTGATCTAATTTAGGCAACTACTATCAATAAAAGAAACACTTAGAAAGCCTTTGTTTTAAACAGGCATTTTAATTCTTCAAAATAATGATTGAACGTGCAATCTTGTAAGAATTCATTCTTTAAAAAAAATGAGTGTGACTATCTTCACAAAAAGCTCTTTGCTTCATGAAAGTTCAACTGAGGCATTCATATTTCTAAAAGGGAACTCTTCAGATGTCTTAGGCTGATAAAAGTCTTTGAAAGGTTTTATTCAGAAAAGCAATTCCCCATATAAAGTAATGATTCATAAAATAAACATAAGCAAACAACGGCATTTAAAATTTCCCTGTACTAATCCACATTCTCTAGTCTGATGGGCAATTAAAGAGAGGCAAGGAAGGAGAAACATATCAGGCAGTCAGTGGTTAAAAGTAAAAGGGTTTCTAACATGATGACATCCTATTGCTTATTCTTTTTTTAAATATACTTTCAGCTCCGTTACCACCCATCCACCCACCCCCACCCTGGCTTCAAATTATTTTAGCAAGCTATGCCTTGTGCCTGGATAGAAGAGAATTCATTGATAATTTATGGAAATATCTACTATAATTCAATGGAGATTTTTTTTTCCAGCTTTGTGCATCAATAGATAATCAAGGCCTCAAAGCAGCCTTAGCTTAGCATTACCTCAGGCCAAAGAATTCCTGAAAGCATGCCTTCGGGGCACCTGAATTATAGACTCCATTAGGAGGGGGAGGCTTTCTGCATTCCATGAAGAACACTCCCCCAGAACCTTTCCTGTTTATTTCTGCTGTATGAAAGCAGAAACATTAGGAACAGAAACCACCACCACCACCCCTTTTTGAAAGGGGAGGCTTATGGAGATACAATGGAAAAACCTTTCAAGCAAGACTCAGATCACCTCCTGTCAGTCCCAGGCAGTGACCTATCCCAAATAAAAGATTTCTGTTACATCATTAGCTCAAGCCAAAAACAGCCTTGGCTTAATGCACAGTTTGTTCTTCCTACTGTTTTTAGGCAAATACAGCTACTTTACTCCCATCTGGGAGGGAAATTATACTGCTGGGTTGTAATCTAAGACAAGGTTTTCATTGGAAGCAAATGCTTTCAATCCCATGTAAAATACTTGTGCACGCTCAGAGAAGCTTAAAACAATAAACTCCAGCCCAGTCCAACAGAAGATAAAAGAAGGATAAGAGGGGGAAAAAGCAAATTAACGAAACAGGGTCCTTTAGAAGAGATTACTTCTATAGATTTTAATACAATTGTTTTTGGGGGGGAGGGGGAAAGATTCGGAAACTTGATTCTTTATAAAGGAAAAATCTCAGCTAAAAGTCTAAACAGCATGTCCATTCACTCTGCAATTCAATACTGTCACCTCTATAAGGTCTCTTGAGAATACTTTTCCTCTTCTGCTTTCTCTACCCTACTTTTTAAAAACAAAACAAAAAGGACTCGAAGACTCACTAACTAACCACATGGTAGCAACTATGAACCACGTTTGTGAAATGTCAGCGGTGACTTCATGCTTGAAGTTGACTTCTCCCACTGCCAATGAAGGCAAGCTGAAAAGGTGGAAATAATCATAAAAATGATGCTAGTCCATAAACAAGCTTACAGCCTCATTAGTATAGCAGTAGATTCCACTGGGTGATTTATACTCGTTTTGCTGATGCCATGAGGAAATGCCATAGGGCAACTTCAACCAACTCCTAATGGTTTCTGACAGCTTCTTAGCAACTAGTGCAAGCAACGCTGTGGCTTTTGCTAGTAAGAGAAACTGAAAATGTCATATTATCTGTCCATGTGCCACAATGTCCATGTGGCAATTAACTAGTAGTCCAATGACTGAGGGGCCAGAGGCTTTTAAAAATGCCCCGTGGCTATATAAAGGCATTGCTTGAATTTGCGTTGCGCCTATATGCAAGTTTCTAATGCAAAAGTGTGGTTGTCACTGGCATCTTTCTCATGGCCATTGATGAGTTAGGCCTGCACAATATGCTATTGGAGGGGCATATTTTGGGAAGGGAAATCCATTTCCTTTCTTCTTTCAACACTAATGACATTATCAGAGTAATTTAGCCATAAAAAGTACTTTGATAAGCCTTGCTTGTAAATAAACCTTGCTTGCTTGTTTGCTTGCAAAATACCTGGACCCCTGCTTTTGAACAATGAGTGGATGACAAAAAGAGCTAGTTCTTTTCTCCTTTTTCACAAATTAGTCTAAAAGGATTTGAGATCACTGAAGCAGACTCATTGCCTGTGAAACTGCTAGAAGCATAAGAACTCAGCATAGCAAGTAGACACTATTTAAGCAAAACAAAGCAATATAAAACACATACATCACAAATCTTACAACAACCAAAATGACAGCTATGGCTCTACAGTGCAGTTTTTTCAAATCTCGAAATAATGCAACATATGTTAAACTTTTAAACCCTTTTAGTGTAGCCCTTTGATCTTTCAAATAATATTTAAATATTACTTTTAAAATACTTTGCAGGTTGTGGTTTCGTGAAAGGAGACAACTAACAAAGATATTTGTACAACAATCTGCCCAGATATAATTCCTCACAAATTTGGGGTCTAACCCGCAGAGCAGGGCAGATGACCTGTGACAACTCACAGATTGTCCTGAGGCTCAGATTTCAAACACACTTACCTCAAACAACTCAGAGTTGCCTATTTAAGCATACCCCAGCATTTAGGCTGTGCTATCTTGTTTCTTTCAAGACAGGATAAAGAAGCATTTATTGTATTCAAGCCATTCAGTGACTCAGACTGGCCATGTCAGCAGGGGTTCCTCTCATTCAGGTCAAATCTCTACCCCTTCTCTTCCTAAAAGTTCCCCTTTGGTTCTCTTGATTGTCCCTTTTTACTTCCCCTCCCTCCCAAGAAAGTTACACACAGAGAATGTATAGGAAAAAAATCCTAGAATTCCTTTCTTCAGCAACATTACTTTGAATGAGTTAAGGCTTGCAATGAATGCCAAAAATAACAAAAAAGTTCTCTGACTTTTCTCTTGTTCCTTACATATCCCCAAAAAAAAAGGGGGGGGGTTTCTTTGGATATGCGAGGAACAAAAGTCAAGGAAACTGTCCACTGGCTGGAGAAGATGGCATGTTGGGGAGAGAGAACTAGAAGAAGGCTCAAATGCTAAATTCCAATTTGCATCTGCTTTTTAAAAAAGAAAAAAATTGTCAGGAGCTATACCATATGGGAGCAGAAGAAAAATGCAGGTTCAAATAATCAAGGAAGTGAAAAGAAAATACCTAACTGTTCAAGTCACTAGGATCAGAGGGATTACATTTGAGGGTACAAGTGGATGTGATCTCAGAACCACTGACTGTAATAATTAAGTTATTAGATGAAGCTAGCATAGGTTTATTAAAAATCATTCAGGCTAGACAAATCTTACTACTTTTTTTGACAAGTGACTAGTTTAGTAAATAAGAGAATGCTGTGGATATAGTATATGTAAACCATAGTTAAACATCTGGTATAGCTGATCACAGACTCCTCCCTGATGAAATGGAACAGTTTGGGATGGGGGAATCCTATTATGAGATGAATTCACAGTTCTGAGGAAGCATACCCAACGCATGGTCTTTAATGGATCTATCTTTACGCAGAGCGAAGTACCTCAGGGCTTTGGTCCTGAGCCCAGTGTTCTTCAATGTTATTATAAACCTTGGTTTTTCTTAATTCCCATGAGTAAAATTGATATGTTAACTACTACATGTTTAGAATATTCAGTTTTAAGAAAATCCATATTTCGCTCTAATGTTAGCATCTTTGTAACATTATTATTCTTTAGAACAAACATCATTAGTGATTAGGCTCAAAATTTAGACTAAAGAAAACACTGGCAATTTAAAGAGGACCCCTGCTGGCTCAAATTCCCAGTTTAAGAGTTTATCTTCATTTCACACATTTCAACAATAATAACAAAATTCCAAATCCTCACTGGTTTTATAACTGTGATAGAACAAACAGGTAAAAATCAAATGGTAGGCTATGCTTTCTTTATATTATATGAAATAGGAAAACATAAAGAGATATTAAACTTCCAGGTACCCCCATTGGTCTGTAATAATTTCCAATACCATTGCCATAAAGATAGGAAGAACAGACATCAAATTAACAATTAAGTAAAAGGTCCTATGCATAAAGAATCCTGCAATGGTAGTCAAAGAGAAAATGAAGTAAAAAAATAATGCAGTATTGTTCTGGGGTGTAATGTGTGTGTCTCTGTGTTGCATTTATATTATATCACATTATGCGGATTGTGTGTATATGTGTGTATACATAACATTACACACACACACAGAGAGAGAGAGAGAGAGAGAATATATACTACACTTGACTTTAGATGAACTGCTATGAGAAAGTTAGAATTCATATTGTGCTGAAATCGTTTGCCAATTTCACCAAAGTCTCTTTCCTCCTGAGAAAGAGGTTTCTGTTTTTCATGTGCTATTTTTGACTTTAATTCTTTTCATGCAACATAATAGAAAATTGCTCTCTCTGTGTGTGTCTGTTTGTGTGTTCTGTTACACATTCCTCCACCACTCTGTGGCCTTCCCCAATTATCTATACTTCCTGATCTAAAAATTCCCACAGAATTCCAAGTTTTCTTTCCTGGAATGAAGTGAAATTTAGAAAGCCAGAGAGAGTGCTGACTTCTGAAGAAGTTACTATAGACACAAAGGTAGAATATTCACATTGGCCAGTGCGTAATTAAAGGAAGTATAAGCACTCCGCCCCTCACCAATGAGAATTCATCTACTGTACTTGTTTTTCTTTCAAAGAAAATTGAAAACACTTCTCCATTCAGTTTAACGATAATGGTTGGATTCAATACAGGATACATTTTTTGGAATAGCACTATCCTTAAGGCATGTTGCTACCAATATTTGAACAGAAAAATAATATTCCAAGGGTAGCTTTATTTCCCAATGTGTATTTCTTAAAAAGAACAAGAGAGCAAAAGGGAAAGGTCAGTGAAGAAAAATGCACACCATACACATAACTCCTTAAAACCTTTCTTTCACAGTGATTGTTCCAAACCACAAACATCATCCAACTGTCACCACATCACACTAATCTGCTATAAAAAAAAACATGTACACACATTTCTTTCATTCATTTTTTTAAATACTAAACTCCAATAAGCCATGCTCACCAACTGCCCATTTAAAATGTCTCCTTCAAGTGGATTATGTGTGATAAATTAAAGCTATTTAGAAAAAATTTGGACAAAGCACTGGAATTTACTGAGCTAAGGAACAGATAGCGCATAAGCTTGCATTCCAAGCTCCAACTTGTAACAATCCATTTAGATAAGAATCTATCTCCACTACTTTAATTTTTTTTTCAGGAAGTGCATGTGAAGAAATGTACCAAACATCATTAGAATAACAGAAAGCTTTAAAATGTGCCTTTGCCTGTAATTCAGCTTTATCACTGAGGTCTGCCAAATTAAGTACCTTCTGCTTAAGCTTCTTCATTCTTTCTCCCT
This sequence comes from Crotalus tigris, assembly GCF_016545835.1. NCBI lineage: Eukaryota > Metazoa > Chordata > Lepidosauria > Squamata > Viperidae > Crotalus > Crotalus tigris. The sequence goes on from NW_024097511.1 coordinate 73,066, forward strand.
CTAACTCAGCTTCTCTCAATTTTTCACATTAGAAGTCATTTTAATCATTTAAAAGAAAACATTTCAGAATCACATTTTTGTTCTCAAGAAGCTAGTACAATAAAAATATTTAGTCTGACCAGAGACTATTGGATTTTAGATATAGCATGTTGTGTTCAGTTGCAGTTAAATAGTAAAAACTATACACCCTACTTCAGTGTATGATCCTTTAAGGCAGTGGTTTCCCAACCTTTTCTATACCCCACACCCCTAGAACACTTCCGATAGATTCCCGCACCCCTTACAAAAGTTTGAAATAATGGCAATGAATTATGCATATACACTATAATTTTGAAAACCCAAGTTTTCGCACCCCCCAAGGGGTGTGAGCACCCCAGGTTGAGAACCCCTGCTTTAAGGTAATCCATTTCTGTATTTTATTTTATTGTGCATTCAGATTTTAAAAATATATCTTTCCTCAAATTTCCTTTTTCTTCAATAAGTAATTTAACATAATAGTCACTTCTAAAAAATGTAGTTTTATTTCAGAACTTTCATATTCGGAACTAATTTGGAGTATGGATTTCTACACTTGTCAGTCCAACTCCAGCAATGAGATAACATGTGAATCTTTAAATTATCTGCCCCTAAACCCATCTTCAAACATCTCTTTCTTTTACACATTAAACAAAATTTTATCTTGGGAACCTTTCTCAATTTTAAACATTTGGACTTTTGTTTGGTTCACAGTAAACTAAGGATCATATGATCAAAGTAAATTCATTAAAAAAACCTAATTATTCAGATTTATCATTGAACAAATATTCTGGGCTTTCATTTCCAAAACTGCAGATACATATTTCATGTCTGCATTAAAATATTCACAGAAACAAATCCATAAGAGTTCAATGGATGTTTTACTCCCAATTAAATGTAGATAGAATTAAAGCATCAGAAAGTGAAAACTAAGCTGTTTTAGAAAGATAACTAGCAGTTGGATATTTGAACCAACTTCAATGAAAAGCTTCATGCTTGAGCTGATATGTAAAGATTTCCACATGGTGCTTAATCTATGAATATTCATTCATATGGACAAGTTGCAGTTATTGTGACACCCATACACATTAAGAATTTGCTACATGTATGTGTAAATAAATGACTGAGAGTTGAGTAGCAATAATCTATTTTGCACCTTTAAAGGAAAAAGAGTTTCATTAGGATAAGGAACCTTATCCAGTTCAGAAAATAGATTCAGACCTGTTTAATACTTAGATAAGGAACACCCAACCCCCCCCCCAAGAAGTCCTATGACTATACTGTATATTGGGACACTAAAATAAACCTCAGAAGGCAGCAATGGCAACTACTTTTATACTTCTGTCATGGACACTACATGAAAACTTTTTTAATTGATGTGAAGGAGCTCAAAGATGCAAAGTGTTCATCTTCCACCTATTAAAAAAAGGAAATGGCCAGCCATTATTTAGAGGCCATTCTTCAATTGTTGAGTCCAAAGAGAGCATTTAAACTCATCTCTAGCTTTTCAGTGTTAAACATTAAGGTCACAAATGGCCTAGCTAAACTATAATATGAATTCTCAAACTATGGGGCCCATAGTCATTGAATACTAAAAAAAGAAATAGTAAAGCAAAAGTGTTTGCTACATTAATTGTATAAAATTACTATGGTGGATTAATCACGTTTCTGACAAGCTGACAGACTGGATGCCAAAATGTGATTTTAAATATAGATTTTATCTGTTTTTTATTATTTTACTCTAGGATTTTAACTAGATATTCATTGAATGTTTTTATTGGTTCTGGTTTCTGGTCTTTGACTGTAATAAACCTTTATTGAATTGAATTCATCAACAAATGCATGTATAACTCAACAATACACTTGTCCTCTAAAAAGGTTTCAGATAAAGGGACCATACTCATCACATGTAGTTGGACCTGTAGCCTTTGCATGGATTAAATACCTAGCTTTGGCTTAATACCTGAAAGGGTTTTAAATCGAATCAATACTGTTCAAATAGAAACTTACAAAAGATGTGTTAGGGAGGATCTGGTCTATATTGAGACTACACCTGACTCATAGACAAAGCAGATAATCAAGTATGGAGGAAATATCATTTGTATTACTATAACAAAGCATTATAAAGGAAAAGGATTAATAGAAACTGAAAAATGTATACTTGGGAGATAATTTATTTTGTATTGCTGAATGTATTTTGATAAACTCCTATAGTCCATCATAACCTAGATTTAACTTCTAGAAAGATTGCCTCAAAAGAGAACAAAGAACAGGTGAAAAAAACTGCTACAAAAATACTTTAAACTAGACATGACAAACACAAGGCCCGGGGGCCGGATGCAGCCCGCGAAGTGGTTTCATGTGGCCCGCAAAGCCATCCTGGAAAAGTGAGGGAACGGCCCCCGTTGCCTTGGCCCTGGCCCAGGCCAGCTGGGAGCCAATGTACAATTTTGTGGTGGCCATCTATGCTGAAACGCATTCAGTCTTAGCTCCACAAGGCCATCTAGAAACAGCAAGGAACCAGCCCCTGCTGCATCGGCCCTGCTCCCTGGGTGCATGCTGGGGAGATGTCACCCTTTGTGAGGAATGAAGAAATTGGCCATGCCGTGGCGCTTGCCCCGGTCCCACCCCCTTCTGCCAGAGACCCTCAGATTTGTCCCACTTCTGCCCAGGCCCCCACAGGCACCCTTGACATGAACGATGTAGAGCTGGCCATGCCCACCCAGAAGGCCACACCCACTCCATCCACGCCCACCCAGTAGGCTGCACCCACCCTGGCCACACCTACCCAGCCCCCCAAGGGCAACCGCAATGCTGATGCAGCCCTCAATGAAATTGAGTTTGACACCCCTGCTTTAAACCATACATCCCCTACCTAACTTTATTCAGTTTTGTGGCTGTACCACCACTATGGCTGATGAGAATGATGGAAACTGAAATCTGGAGAGCTCCTGATTGGGAAAATTAATAAAAGCAAGAGCTGAAAATAACCAGAATAAGAGGAAAAATTGCACTTTTGCCGGTGTAGTCTTTCATATAAGATTGACATATAGCATGTCAAACTTGTTAAAGCTTAGTTGATAAAAGGATGCAAAATTAGAAATCCTTAATTTTTAGCAACAATTTATATTTTTAAAATGATAAACATCTGTGAGTGAAAAGTGAAATAACTATAATCAGTACCTCAGTGAAGATGGGAAATTTCTTATCTTTCACATATTACTGGACTAGAGTTGCCATAATCACTGATCACTGTTGTTTGGAATGACAGGAATAGACGTTCCATGACATCTGGAAACCACAGATTACTGCTCTTTCCCTAAGCTATTTTTTTTCTGTATTTCTTAAAGCTTCTCAATAAATTATCTATATATAGAAATGAAAATCAGCCTTAAATAAAAATATATTGTATTTTTTGTCAATTTTCATAAATTCTGCATATTTACAGCTAATCAGACTATTTTAAAACAGATTTGAAAAGTTTAACACAGCTTTAACATACTTTAACTGAGACTAACAGGCTAATACAGATTTAGAAGTCATAAAATGATTTGAAAAGTAATAAAATATTTCTAATAATAAGATACTTAAATGCACATTTACAGTGTATGATAAAAGTCCCACACAATGTTTTAATCTGGTATTGGGGGAGGAAATTGTTGCTACCTACTTTTATGGCAACCTATACACAATACATGCTGAATGGACTAATTTAAAAGAGCAATATAAAAGTTAAACCACAAATAGGTTTAAACATAAACCTTGACTCTTGGAACAGACTTATGTTTTCAACAATATCATGTAGGAACAAGACAGGTTTTTCATTATGCAACACCATTACATTTCACCAAAACACACAACTGAGTAATACTAAACTCAAAATCTCAACTTGAAAAAAAAGTATTGCTTTTGTTTAAAATTAAACGTGCTTTGAAAAGAATGCAGTCCTCATTTCAAGTACATATAAACCAATTAACTGACCTCATATTTTGAATGCATTACATATTTCTATGTGGTGCTTTGACAAAGAGTTGACATTTGGAAAAATATTAGGGTTGCTCATTTTTTTAAACAATAATTATGATCTCTTAAAGAAATTAACAGAAGAACTTTGCCTATGTGTCCCAATATCTTGATTATGTTTGATAGATTAATAAATATATGTGAAGCTGGAATTAATGGCAAGACCTTTGACCATTACAAACCAGATAACATAGCTCTTCTAGGTAATTTTATGTGAAAAATGTTTAAATAAGGCAGGAATCAACTATAAACTATAAACAAGTTTTAATTAGTATACTAATAAAACTGTCTTGTCTATTTGTTTGTAACCTTCAATTAGCATCATAGTACAAAAATTGGTGCATCGAAAAAATTGAATCAAGGTACCTCAAATCTGCTAATATAAAAAATGTGTAAAAAAAATCCAAGACCCATTACTCCTATGTAATCAAACTTTCAAGGATTTCACCACCAATTGTCACAAAATTGTGGCCACTACAGAATCACCACAGTTGGCCACTGACACCTGATCATGATTTCAAGGCTCCCTTCCAGCTTCCCACAGGCAGCTAAGTCAATGAGGAAATCAGTAGTTACTCCCACAACCTCTTTGCCTGCTCATGGTCATTCTATTTCTCTGTTTAGGTCAGTGGTTCTCAACCTTTTTAATGCTGCGACCCCCAACCGGTCATAAGTCAAGGACTACTCAACCGGTCGTAACTCGAGGACTACTCAACTGGTGCAGCACCGTTTGCAGAATGGGACTTTTGGCGGGCTCAGCAGGGCAGAGACAGCCTGGACAATTCCTATTGGCTTTTGAAAGCCAATAGAATTAGACTCTATTCAAGAGAGTCTATTCTATTGGCTTTCAAAAGCCAATAGAATAAAAGGGAGTAGCACAGCTAAGGAAAAGGGGGAAAAAATGGCGGACTGTGTTGTTTGGCGACCCCCGTGAAATGGTCATTCGACCCCAAATGGGGTCCCGACCCACAGGTTGAGAACCACTGGTTTAGGTAAAGAAATATCTCTGAAAAGATGATGCAATAGGTCACGGATCTACTAGTTATAAACTAAAAAAAAAAGGAAAATAAAAAGGAGCCTGTGTGCTTTTTATTAATAAAGAGAGCCAAAGGTAAAGAGTTTGCTTACAATTTGTACTGATTCAGTGAGACTTGACAATTCATGAGTACTGGAGACATTCCCTTTTATCATTCATAGGTCTGGATGTGGAAATTACCTATATTTGCAGCAGGTTGGTAGCAAGATTTGCTGTTTATCAGCTAGGAGGTAGTCACTTATTCATACTATAGCTTTGCTTGAGGGACAGGATGGAATCTCATTCACAGAGAATTATCAGAGGGTTATATCTCTCAGGTTACTCACTTTATTTTACTCATTGGAATATATGGTCCCTAGCAGCTTATCAGTGATCTACAATTATGAAGAACAAAGAAAGAAAGGAAAATAGAAAAAGGTTACCCCCATATCCTTCTACATTCTACAAGTGGTATGTTCTCAACACGAGTAAAGAGAATTATCATGAAACCCACATAGTTTTTCTTTTTCCAGGAATAAAGCTGACAGCATTTGGGTGACCTCACACAACTACAAAACCAAGACTCAATTTGGTTTCAGTACAGACAAATAGCTGATAGATGGAAGATAGATCGTAATGTGGGTCTGCTCAGAGAAGATGAAAATCTTTTTAAACAAGTAAAAGATCAAAGGCGAACTCACATTAAGAGAATTTATGGGGTGCTAGTAGAACTGGACTCAGAATCAGAACTAATTAAAGAATGTATGATTAAATGGGCACAAAATTTTGGTGAACCAGTTCTACTAGATACCTGGGAAACTATCTGGGTGAGGAATGTTAAATTTACACAAGCCCAGAACTTAAGGGAAAATTTTTACAAAATGTTTTACAGATGGCACCTTGATCCACAAAAAATGTCTCGTATGTATCCTGACTTACAGCCTAAATGTTGGAGATGTGGTTGTTTGGATGCTACTTATTATCATATTTGGTGGTCGTGTAAAAATATAAAAGTCTTTTGGATTAAGACAGTGCTTCTCAACGTTTGTGTGACGGCGACCCCCGTCACACAAACGTTCTGCACATGCGCCGGGCCGCGCGCGTGGGGGCGGGGCCCCCACGCGCATGCGCAGCGCTGTCCCCATGCGCGCAGCGCATGCGCGACGGCCCCCCACGCGCGGCATGCATGCACGGTGCCGCCCCCATGCGCGACACACATGCGTCGCGCTCCCCCCATGCGCAGTGCGCGTGCACGGTTCCGCCCCCATGCGCGATGCACGTGCACGGCACCGCGAAAAATGGTGGATCGCTGCCTTTGGCGACCCCCGAAAAATGGGCGATCGACCCCAAATGGGGTCGCGACCCATAGGTTGAGAACCGCTGGATTAAGATATGGTGGAATATTCAAAGAATTTTTAGAAAGAGGGTAAAATTTACCCCACAATTGTTTTTGTTAGGTATTGTTACTGATTGTGATGTTAAGGAAGTTATATTGATGTTAAATTTGATTACGGCCGCTAGGCTGTTAGTAGGGCAATATTGGAAGAAGGAATCTTTGCCTACCTTGCAAGAGTGGTTTTTTAAAGTTTCTTATTTGGCGGAAATGGCAAAGATTTTGGCTTTCTTAAAGGAGCAATCGCAAGAGAAATTCTTTGCAGTATGGGAAAAATGGATAAATTTTATATAATATAAATTGGATATAAAAATATCATTTATCTTTCTAATAACTTGTATATAAATTTTAATATTTTATAGATTGTATTTTTTTATATCTCTTTTCTTCTTTCTCTTTTTTTTTCTTTTTTATTATCTTTCTTTCTTTCAAGTACTTTTTCCTTTTAATACGTATGCTTTTTTACATATATTTTATTGTTAATTACTTTATAAATTGTTTATGTAAGGTATTTAGATATATTTATGATTTATATTTTTTCAATTTTTTAAAGATTTTTAAAAATTTTAATTAAGCCTATACTCAGCTCTGGGAAGATCGGGGAGGGGGGGGATGGAGAGGGAGGGTTGGGGTCGGTGGGTGAGGGTTGTTTTTTTTGCTTTTTGTAAAAATATCTAAAACTTTTCAATAAAAAAAAAACCAAGACTCAATTATCTTTGCTCTAGGTAGCAGTATTTTTTCCATTCAAATCATGTGCAACAGTCTACAGCAGGAATCCCTTAATATAGAATAGACAACAGAAGCCTTAATTATGTAAGACCTATAAATACCTAATACAGCTTAATACAAAAAACAGAGCATGTAAGCTTAACCAACCAAAGTAAAAATAACTGAGACACAGCCTCTTCCATCTTTTCCTATTAATACATATCCATGCAACTACAAAAAATATTCCAATTTATTAAGTTGCATCATCTCGCCTAAGGATTTTGTAACAATGGTTTCTAATTTAATATTTTCACAAACAAAGATCTTGACCTAATCAACGTTTAAAATTACAGAAAGTATAGGGTGATCAGGTGAAAGATACAGTAGGTATAATTGGAGATCTCAAATTGATTTATAGTAGATTATTAAAGATTTCTAATTCTCAATTTTTAACAAGAACTTCAGTAAAGGATGATTCCTTCATCTCTATCCTAAACAATACAGTGAAAAGAAGAAAACTTCTAGTACTTAAAAATAATTTATATATGGAAGCCCTATTAACTTATGTTCTGATGCTTGCAAGAAAAACATGGTTTCAGTGTTATTTAAATTTAAGCCAGTATCTTTTGCATCAGACTTTGGTTGGTAGGGCATGAGGGTACAGCACGGGTGTCAAACTCAATCATGTCACATGAAGTATCGTGACGTATCGTGACTTTTTTGCCTTTGTTGAGCTGAGGTGGGCGTGGCCTGCGCGTGATGCATCTGGCCCACGGGCCACCAGTTTGATACCCCTGGGTTACAGTAAACAAGCAAATTGGACCCCACAACTTGAGGTCTGCTCACCTAACAACCTCTTCATTATTCTCTCTCCATATGTGGAAAGGTTAGTTGGTGCAAGAGCATAAATTAAAACAGTAGGATCCATGATAATGAAATTAATTACATGTTAATGTAATTAATATTTAAGCAAAAATATTTAAAATAATGAGGCACTGTAATATTGCAGATTAATTAACTCATTTATACCACAATACTGATAACCTACTCTTCTAATGAAAAGCATGCAGTCTATTCTAAAAGAATCAAAAGAGCAGTAAAATAATTACATGAACCAAACTAAATAAGCACAAAGGCTTTCTGTTAAAGTCCTGATTGCATACTATAAAAGAGGCTTATCTTACTAGAGTGATAAGACATATATCTGGCAAGTACATTTCATGGCATGCTGTCTTCTCAGCCATATCCACTGTATTTCCAACTATGGAGAAACCACAAACAGAGTTTTTGTTGTTGAATGGAATGACAAAGTAGATTTGTATATAGAAAAAGAGGGCTCTAAAATATCCTGATAAACTGGAAACTTCATTAGCTGGAACAATACTGGAATGTTATAATCAGAACAGTATCTACTTATTGCTGTTTAATATAGTGGTCTTGTAGAAAAAATACTTCTCTGTGACTATGGTATCATGTGTTGGTCTGAACATACATACGATGATGGGTTAGTTACTTCAATATGGAACAAAAAGAAGGGAGAGACTTATAAATAAAATAGTGATCATGTGTAACTTTATCAATTCTTCCCATTGGGGTGGATTTATCTGGTTAAGTTTTTTAAAAATATAACATGTCTTCAAACTGGGCAATAGCAACTAGTCTATACACAGCTACAAGAATCCTTACTTTTCATGTTATTAATGTTGTATAAGAACTTGATACCTCCAATCTATTGTCTACTTGTTGAAGGAGGGGGTAATCTGACCTACAAGCTGCTTAATATAATTCAGATCTTCAAACCTTGCTCTCAAATAGGCTATGGGACATTGCCTGCCTCACAAATGCTAATTGCAGAAGATTAATGTTTAAGTGGATAAAATATATTAAGTGCTTTGTATTGGTAAATGATGCTCATTGTTTAAAAATAAGTACTCAAGGAGAAGTGAATCAAATAATTTCACTGCAAGCACACAGCATCACTCAACTCCATAAATCACTTTGTCAACTAATTTATAACAGAATAGGTAGTTAGGATAAGGTGGCCATAGATTGCATCACAGTGAATATTTGTCATGAACTAGTATGATCTTGCTTAAGTTGTCTTCCTACGTGTTATAATAATCCTATTTGGAGCAAGCATGGAGATTGGAAAGATCAGTGAAATGTGAAAGTTTATTTCATTACTTCTAACAGATACAGATAATTTGGGGAATAAAAAGTGAGCAGCCACACAACACTTCCCCTAAAATCTAAATTCTGGCATTTTTAAATTACAGAAAGCCAATGGAAATTTAATCAGTCTTCCCACACAAAATACATACATCCTCTGATAAATACATGTTCCCCATCTCTCCCTAGTTTACAAATGTATACCTTTTTCAGTAGCTCATAAAAAAACAAACAGGGACTCCTAAATCTTTGGAAACAATGCAATTGTGGAAACAATTGTACAGCTTAAAGTTAAGAATTTTCCTTCATTATAAATAATAAACCAATTTATTTAATGAGAGTATAAAACAAAAGACAGAATGGTCACTAAAACATGTCCGCTTAATCAAATCTCAAAAATCCTTTTGTGTCTTTGCAGAATTTAATCATGTTCTTTTTGAAGATAACAGAACTGGATGCAATATCAGAAACTTTTAAGTATAGCCTTAAGTCACATTTAGGACAATATATTATTTATCTAAATTATCTGAAGAGGTCTGAATATTTTGTAGAGGGAACTCATTGCACAGAACACTTATTAAGCAGATAATAAATTAGAATATGATAATAACCAACACTATTTTTTAAACACACACACACACACACACACACACACACACACACACACACACACACACCAGCCAACAGCAGATAAGAAAAACAAATAGATAGATGATGGGAATATAAATAGCTGGTCTCCAGGCTCTCATCTATAAAATTATGTAAACAGGGTATGAGGAAACTGAATATATTAAAATATACTCAACATTAAAACAATTTGAATAGCAAATAGAATTAGGAAGCTTATAGTATGCTTGAACTTTAAGGAAGCAGAAGGATACTCTGAGAAGAACAGGTTTTAACACATTCACCACTGTGCATGTTGTTTGTTTTTCTAAATCTTACAGAATTAGGTGTGCAAGTCAAATCTGCCCCCAGGCAGCTTTAACTCCAGTGACCTGCCCTCATTCGGCAGAACACCATGGGTCTTGCTGACCTCGCCAGTAACACAGAGGTCATATTTTCACATGGATGAACAGATCTTGAACAATTTCTCCAATGTATTAAGCACAAAACAGGCTTTTCTTCAACATCAAGCATGCATGACTTAGCCGTACACCTCTCCCAATCTAACAGACGTTTGGGGAGGTAAGGGGGTCAAGGAATTCTACCTCCCTCCACCATCCACTAACAGGGAAATGTACATATGCCCTCTTTTGCAGTTCACCCAGGATACAGATACAGAATAAGGTTGTTTTACATTCACTTTTATTTGTTTTTATTAGGCTTCACCTGCAATAAGCTGGGGTCAAAGTATCATGTAAAGGCTATTTGTTTCTATTTGTAGTTGTTGATATGAGAAAGTTGTTGCTGTGGTCACTTCTGTTTTAGAACATGAAAAAGAAGAGCCAGTGGAATTTTTGACTAATTGTTGACCTTCTTTCTTTATGTTTGCGTGTGTGTGTGTGTACATGAATGTGCACACAATAAATATCAAAGTGTTATGTCAGCTGCCAATAAACCATTGCAACACTGCCCTATGTACATTTGCCTTGGAAAAATTTAGATGCCTAGAGCAATTGAATCCCTGGTTTTGCCTGTAGCCACAATTAGAAAGGCAAAGCTTCTCTCTTATGCAATCCCAATCTATCAGGGATCTATATAAAACTGAAGATCATGATCCCAAGTCAATGGATTTGGGTACTTTGTAATTATACCACCTCACTCAGAATCAACACATGGGATTGCATTCTTACTACTTATGCAAGTGGGCAACACATCTTTATTGTGGTCATAAGTAATATCCAGTCTATAGAAATCTGGCAATATTTTCAATACAAATTCAATCAAGGAGTAGGTGAATCAGTGTATTTTAACAGTAATTTCTAAAAGATAACACATTAAACCCATAATAAAAGCAAGAAGTTATTGCTATGTATCATGGGTTTCAAATTCATGGGAACAAAGTCCCATTTTACAGAATTCCAGTTTTTAGAAAAGGCAGTATGAATGTTACTCTTTTTGTATGATCAATGGCTTCTGGAAAATATTGGAATAAGCTGTGTTATAGTAACTCCTACAACTATTAAGACAACTATGAACTCTTCACTACATAGCATTTGAAATAATAAATAACTATTCAAATCAAACTAATTATTATTAGAGAAATTGTTTGCCATTACTCTCTTTCAGGATATTTTTCAACCTTTCAACCTAGCCAAGTCCCTTTTCCATGTACTAACCTGGACTGACCCTGCTTAACCTCTGAGATCAGCCAAGTTGACTAGGTGCTGCCACCTGCTGAGGCATACAGTGTTCTGTCATCAGCTCTAATATCTCATGAAGTAGATTGAAAAAAACTGTACAGTACAGGCCAGAATATTTGTTCTATGCCTCCTAATCTTTATCAAAACCCTATCCTCCAATAGAAGGAAACTATGCAGACTTTTTATAATGGTCACATATAGTTAATGAGAAATATGGAAGGTGAAGATTAATAAGTTTTTGTCCAATAGGTCTTAACCCAAGCCTTTCTGTAACAGAATTTTGCAAAGATTCATTTTCCTAACTTCTTAGAGTTTTATCACATAAGCTTTGAAAACATTCTCAAGAATCAAAGGTAAGGACACCAGCAACAAAGTCCACAAGTACTTAGGCTTTTGCACATATTCACAGCTTCCCAAATGAGCATGCCACAAATTTAAATATTATTAGCAAAATATGTAATGGGGTCATTATTTCTAATATGAAGGAATAGAGGAGATGGATGAAAAAAAGAGAAAGAAGAGTTTTCTTTTCATGTTGAGTCAGAATATAAAATACAATTATTCCACTCTAGAAACACAAAGAAATCTGTTTATAGGTCTGAAACATATAATGTACCTTTCCAGCCTATAACCTTTTCAGAGAATTTTACAGGAAGACCTACCACTAGGGTTTCAACATGTATATCAGCAAAAGAAAAGAGATAGGCTAGTAATATACTTCAATATAAGTGAACATTCAGGTCAATAAAAGATATAAAGCTGTGTCATGCAAAAGCTAAAGCACCACCAAAATAAAGTGATATCTACATAGAAGAATTTGGTTTTGATCACAGCCAGCAATGAGGCCTGGCAGAACAAATTCAGGGAGAACTAGTTGACTGTGGGTAAAATAATTATTTGAATTTAATGGAACATATTTGGTCATCCTCTCCCATAAGTTTAGTATTGTCCATCTTATAGAAACATTAGCTAGTATAGAGTGAAAATTAAATGGTTTGCCATGAGTTTATATTTGATTAATGGTAGAATAGATTTTTGTCTACCACCCAAGTTTTCTTCTCACCAACAAGCAAAATACATGAATACATGCAAGTGTATACATAGCAGGGAACCCCAATTTCATCTCACAAAAGTAGATTGTGCTAAGAAACAATGACTGGCCCCAAATCATCCTTTAAGCTCCTTGATATTAAGGCAGAGTCATGACCAGTTTATCATTTTAATTTCTATACTATAGTAGCTCCCAGCTGCTTTTGATATTACAAGTGGAACCTATAACAATATTTATTTATTTATTGGATTTGTTAAGGCTACCCGGCTCCAAAAAGACTTCTAATGCTGGAACAGATCTCAAATCTCCTGTGTTATATTTGTGAGGAAGAACAAAGCAGTAAGATGAAAGGTGAGAAAGAATTGGGATATGACTAAGAATTTGACCAATAATAGTAATAAGAAAAGTGTTTTGAGTAGTAAATATTAAAGGGAATAATTAGAATGTAATTCTAAATTGCTTTTATTTATATATTTTTAATATCTGTAAACTATGGAAATTGACTTCTTGTGGTATTTAGTGCTTCTTAATCAAGCCTCACTTTAGCAAAAGAAGGCTGCATTGTACTCCTTTGAAAATTACATTTGACTTAATGCTTATTCTTCTTCAGGAAATGTTCCTTGTGTGGCCATTTGCAGACTGTCTGGTATTTAATTTTCCCCCCTAAAAGATAAGCATCCTGTAATCAACTACACAATAGCTAATTCTGCGGTCAAGAGATATGGCTTTCCTATGTTCAGATTTGACAACAAAATTATTTAATTAATGGGATTTTACTATATTCTCAAATTGCATTTGGTTGTTTTAACTTTTATGGTCTGGTCTTGAGCTGTAATAAGATATTTGTTTATTGGCTGTTCGGAAAATTTGTATTTTTAAGTTTCCAAATTACTGGACTTGAACATTCCTCTATCTAATTATCTATATGTAAACACTGCTACTTTGTTTTGGTATTTCATTTTAATTCTCATTAATTGTTACTGGAAACCTACCTTTATAGGAAATCATTATATTTGTATGTTGAAAAGAAATAAACTATCTTAAGGAACTAAATCCAATTTTCAAAATGCTCTATACATTTCTCTATAATTATCTTAAATTCTATAGTATTTTTTAATGTTCCATTAATGTGGCGCCAAGATTGTAAAGGCTTAATATCCAATAATGGTTTCTCCTGAGAGGTCTGTATCTTATGCATTTTATTCCTTCCCTTTTGCACTATTTTTTTCTAATTACATTTCACATTCACATCCTCAGTAAAGTTCTAATATTACTGCTTATTCCCAGTTATTTGAAAGGGATAGCAGAACCCTATTCATAATTTTCTAAATATTAATCCTAAATATTCTCTATTTATTTGGTAAGGGACAAGATTTGTTTTTAAAGAGAGGCACGAGTTTTTCTCTTAAATCTAACATTTGAAGATATACTTTGAATTCCTTACTTATTTAGATGAAAGGTTGATAAAAGCACATAGTCAGAGCTGATCTTGAAAAGCTAAACAGGGCCAGGCCTGGCTAATGGTTAATGAGCAGCAGCATTTATTAAATGTATGTCACCCAACTCCCAATAACTCTGGTCAATTGAATGGGATGCCAGCAGGAAATACTAGAGCTGAAGGCAACACTTGGAGTACAGTAAAATATCCCAGAGGGCTGCAAATTGCTTCTGTACTCTTGTCAAGAATATTACATGAACCCATCTATGAAGTTCATTAGAAGTCAAGCTCACCTTGAAGAAGATTTTACCTTTTTACTTTGTGATTAGTTATAAATGCTTCCCTTAACAAATGCTTACTCAAGGTTCATGGATATCTGCATACTTCTTATCAGTTCAACTGGACTAATTGATTGACTGACACTAAGAGAGAGTAAGTTAGATATGTGTCTCCTGATAGATCACTGAATGATTTGCAGTAAGATAAATTGTTTGTTAAATACTTATCAGGTTTTCAATTGTTTGTTAGGAAGGAAGGAAGGAAGGAAGGAAGGAAGGAAGGAAGGAAGGAAGGAAGGAAGGAAGGAGGGAAGGAAAAGCTTGCATATATCTGAAGTCTATTATCCCTGATTTATAATGTAGGGCTTAATTTTTACTCAAAAAGCTATGTAACATTAGTAAATTGCTATATCATTTCCAACTAAACACACATTTTGAAAATATTCTTGAACAGAACTTAGGAAAACATACTAATTATGAATTAGCCAAACTTGTAGTTGACCTACAAGTTAATTAATACCTCAATATGGATGAGCAAACTTAGAGTAGAAAAACATTCAGATGCTGTTATTAACATAGAATACAAATTATATGTAATGCTTTGAAATAACCTTTTGTTGCTGGTAGATAACTGGTAGATATTAACTAAATTTAATAGTCAGGAACAGAAACTTTTTTATTTGGAAAGTTGAGGTTAAGACTTTCTGTGGCTAGCAATGAATAGGGGAGATAAAGATAGAAGAGTCATTGTTTGGAATAAGCATAATAAGCTTCCTGTCAAAGTTACTTGCCAGAACATGTGCGCTACTATGATACAAACCAAGCACCCCATTATATGCTTGTCTTTTTCAAAAAAATGCATTTTTTCATGCAAAAACCTCTAAGAAAAACAAGTTGTGAGAGTAATCAACAGTAGACTCACTAGTTCTGGATGCCAGATCTTTTATTTTAACAAACACTTCAATCAAGACAGCCTTTAGACTGTTAATTCACTGCTTTTCTAAACTGAAAGTAGTATCACATTACACTATTAAGCAAGAGACAATCTTCTAACAAACCATCTGCATCAATAGCTAAAAAGCAAGTGATGCTTTTAAATAAATGCTACTTTTAGGTCTAGGCAAATATAGATAATAAATGATGTACAGAAGAGATACATAGTTACATCCACAGTGCTATCCTATTACTAGCCTTTCCATTTGTTGCTTTTTAATAAAAACTTGGTATCGATAGTGCTTATTTTGTTTTGTTTTTTTTCATCCTTGCTTTTATCTCAGTTGTGCCTAGCCAAGCAGGTATCCATGTCAAAACAGTACCCTTCAGTTGGGGGTTTGTTTGACCTAGGTCACTTAACGGTCAAGCTTTTCACCAGTTGTTAACACAAAGCTTCCAATCAGCCTCCAAGCCTACATCACAGTTTGTTCCATCCATAAACACTCTGCCCATATTGGGAAGATCCATCAGTCACTTTCTGTGAACTACTATCATGGACAAATACGCAAACAATCTCCAGGACAGAAACTCAAAACTGTGAGTTGGGGAGCGGGGGAGGGGATTCCAAAAAACAAAAGTTCCAAATGCTTTTTAAAACTGTATTTATTTTTAAATAAAGACTTTTTATTCTAAAGTCTTATACTGAATTTAGTCAACGTATAACATTTTTAAGACTCTTCTTTAAAACATTACCAAACCAAGTATATATTCTGGAAGGTGGATAGATATATTGCACACAGTTGTAAAATATAGTATAGACTATATTCAATGGTCTCCTGGAAAAAAATCAAGATTTAGACTGATTTCAATATTTGTATAAAAAAAAGATTGAATTGGAATGTGTACATGGGTAAAAACAAAACGCCAGTAAAATTCTAATGTGATTTAACTGATTTTTTCATGTATCAGCTTTTGATATTTTTTGTTTAATTGTTTTAATGTGTTACAGAATATAAAGATTACTCTTTCTTATTACCTGAAATGCTAAAACTGCAGAATATATTACTTTTATCATCTCCCAGAGAAGGCATTACAAACTTAACATATGCTTCCTCCTTGCTAGCAAATATCAGGGTAATGGTTTTGCAATAGTAAGAACTATAGTATAGAATTAATAATTCTTATCTCAACTAGCCCTCCCCCCAAGTAAATGCTTAAAGCAAACACTATTTCTATTAACCATGTTCATGAATTTCCTCTTTACAAAAAAGGTGCCAAGAGGTAATATATTGGGGAAGGAATTTTGAAGCTAGGAGGTGGAATTTAAAATTAAGAGACCATATGTCCACTCATGTTATGCAACCTCTCTACATTATCCTTCCTCTTACAAACTTTTTGAGAAAATGCACTCCAAACCGAAGCAGGTTTTGAGGGGAGGGGGGATGCTTTCAAATTCCCCTTGGTGAATGGAAACCAGTTCCATCCATGAAACTTCCCATTCTATTGCAGTTGATCATTTTGGATATGTAAATGCAGTCCAAAAGCAAATCTGAAACACAGAAACATGTTTAAAATATATTAATCTATCCAATATGGAACAATGCAGAAGACAGCATATTACTGAATAAACAGTTTGGCAATTATTGGGAAAATTCTGTACATTATGCCATTTTGCTAGTTATTTTGTTTTAAGTATTTTTGTGTGTTCTTCTGAGGTGTCTTGGATCACTACGCGCGAGAATTGGCTATGTACATTGTTCAAATAAGTAAATAAACTGTCAATTATGAGCACTTTTACAGGTGAACTTTGTACTGTTTCAGATCCAGATCTTGAATCTGTGTGCTTGCATGACACCAAGTGGACTTGAGAATTGAGTTGTTTTTTCTGCATTCATCATGTTTTACAAAAAGAACACAAGGTCTTTTTTTTTCTTCTTTTCCACAAAGCTTATGGGAGGTATATTTTTCCTCTTAACAGGAGTTCTTATCACACTCCATCCTTGGCTGCTAAAATTATTACTCTTTTCTACACTCGTCCCTTAAATCTTAAGTGACCAGACTATGGTGTCTTTCTGTAGGCATTGCTCAGAAAGTATCTTCTCCATTCCATCAAATACAAATGAAATGCAATGGTAGCTACAGCTATTGAAAAAACACAAAACTACAAAAATCCTGAAATCCAGGTTTAAGTTCCTATTTGTCTATAAAGGTCACTGGAAGAGCTGGGCCAGTCTTCGCTTTCAGAACAACCTATCTGGTAGGGTTGCAATATGGAGATAAAATTAGGGAGTCATGGATACTATCTTTACTCTGAGAATAACGATGGGATAATAAATAAATAAATAAGTAAATAAATAATCTTGGTGCAGATAAATAAATATTGGTGCAATCTTGAACAACCACCACATTTTAAACATTTTTTTTAACCACAAACCAACATGGACACTCCCGTGTAGTAATGAAGGGACCTTGTGATAGGTCACTTGTTGCAAAGCAGCAACATAAAAACAAAAAGTATCTGATGAATAACTTTTTTCCCCCTTAAAGATTAAAAAACTCCTATGATTTGTTAATCATCCTATAACTGATAAAATCACACAATCTGAATTAAGAACACAATTTAAAATGAATTAAATAAATTCAGTGATCAATAAAGTACCAAAGACTAAGCAGAAAATTAAAGAACACCACATAGATAGAACTACTATAAACCAAACATAGCAATAAAAATAGGACAGAGCTAAAAGGGCAGAGAAGATAAAAGCTCTCTTGAAGTGGAAACTGTTTCAATTTATAGAGGTTGTCCTTTCAATTTAGAAAGATTACTAAGGGATCCTCCATGTGCAGCAAAAAAACGTTCCTACAGACATCACCTTTTAACATATAAGAGGCCAAGGGAAGGCGTATCACCTCCATAAAGTCTAAATATGCAACTCTGCACCTCCTTTCTTCCTCTATCCTAGTAAAATATGAATAAGGTTTAATTTCTCAATTGTTTTTACACTGCCAGACCAGACACAGCTTAGGATAATTTCTGGATCGTGTAGCCCCACCCACAAAAAAACCCCTATCCTAGGCTCAATATTTCTTAGCCTTCCGTAGAACGAATTTTAATAAGTGTGTGTGAGAGAGAAAGAGAGTGAGAGAAAGGGTGTGTGTGCGTGAGAGGGGGGGGTGAGAGAGACACACACAGAGAGAAACTGCCTCCCATTCAAAACTGTAGCCTACTGCTCTGTTTGAAATGGAAGAACATATGTAAAAATTTGAATCTTGATTCCACTATAAATAGATTCTATACTGAAACAGGAATAACTGGAATTGTTTCATGATGCCATCTTAACTTTTCTACTTACTATAAACCTACCTAGCTGTGTTTTTTTTTCTCCTTGAAGACTTTTTTGTGTTTTGCCTTGCCAAGTAAGAGAAACCTCATAATATGTTACAAAATCTCTAACAATTAAGTCCAATCCAGTTCAAAAAGTTAGCCTTTAGTTTTTTTTTTAAAAAAAATACAGGCTGAAATAAACATATAAATTAGATTCAGCAACTTTTAAAATATGCATAAACCATGACATGTGGTAATAAAATGAAGTGTAAGGAATACAACTCCATCCAAGTCAGTTTCAGTTTGACCATATGGCCTAGAAAGTTATACATGACTGACATTCACTTTTTTGCTTTCTTTTTCTGCATCCGATCTAAACAACTATCAATTAACTATAAATTAATACTTTGTATTTTTAATAGCTTTTGTATTAACAAAAACTATAATGCTAGAAATAATTTTTTCAGGAATACTTTTATACCTGTAAACTATAGAATGAATATCTATCTATAAATGAATGAATGAATGAATCTACATCTATTATATGAATGAATGAATGAATGCACACACATGTATATACACTACATACACACCCATATACACAGAATATATCTACATATACACATACATATATACCAGAGTGGGTGAAGATATAGCACGATGGGAATACAGAGACACCCCCCCAAAACAGGGATGGAAATAGTATTAATAATCAGTAAAATAAATCAATAAAAACGCAATATAACATACAATGTTAGAAATAGTATAATGAAGGAAGATTGGGAAAAAAATAATCTAATACTGTTGAAATTATCCATATGACTCTCTAGAGGAAAAAAAATTATCCCTCAGTAAACTTTCCCATAAGCAGATACACAGAAAAACTGACATTTTGTGTCACTCAACACATACACTGCAATTTGGCTTCAATACAACTGTGACTGATAACAATGGAGTTTTATTTTAAAGTCAGACTACATCTTAATGAAACTAATTTTGTAAGAGAGAGATGAATGTTGGGAAAGGAAGGGTTAACATAGCAGTGAAATTAAGTGCACAAGACAGACTAAGCAAATAAATTTGTGATGAAATCTGAAGGGAAGAAATATATCATCTCAGATGCTACAAATGTAAATATAAACCAAATAGAAATGCTGCAGTAAATAACTATACACAAAAAATTGTGATGAAGATAAAGGACAACACAGGCACCCAAAGTGATCAATGCCTTCCCAGGACATTAGGACCTTAATTAATGCCCTGTACCAAAAATTATGGCTAAACAAAAAGACATCTTAGTCTCACAGACTCCATGAGAAAAGGCATCAAACTTGGCAACTGCCCATCAGTCAATAAAAAGCCCACATCTCATTTTATGCACAACTGCTATAGAAAGGTAAAAGAGGAATTATTTTAGGGTTGCAATAAAGAGATAAACTCCTTTGAGGCCAGTTCAAGTACTAGTGACTACATGGAGACATCCATGTAATTTTCTTGGCAGCAATATTAGAAATAGTTTGTCATCACCTTGCTTTCTGGAATTTTTTTTTTCCAACTTCCCAATCTACACTGGGATTCTCTGGAGGTCTTTCATCCAAGTGCTAAGCAAGTTTGACTGCAAGTTTGACCATGTTTAACTTTTAAGGGTCAGCCAAGGTCAGCTCTACACTTAGCTTAAATAGGCCTTGTACAGCCACTCTAACAAAATACAGTTCAATCATAAAGTACATTGCTAAATGAAGTACAGGTTTGAATTATCCCTGTTTTCTTGTTTTCAAAATAACATACATGCCAGAAGCATGATATAATCAAAATGGGCAGAAGATTGATTGGGATTTACTTATAAACTAAATGAGATAGAGTAAAGAAGTAACTGTTGCCAGTTTCCAATGGTTTCATAAAAGCAGGAATAAAAGTGTTCTTCTATCTCTAAATTAAATTGTTAGAACACCTGATTTATGCTATGCCAGAAGTAGATAAAAATACTATGGGAAAATCAACCCATCAGGGCAATATGGCTCATGAGGTAAAACAGGAATTTAACACTAAGCTTTTGAATCAAATTTTTAATGTTACTCTACAGTCTGGCTCTTTTATGCATGTAGTTCCAGAAACTGAACTGATAAAATAAAATCCTGATAAAATATATAATCCAGTCTTAAACAAAGCTACATTGGATAAGGTTAGAACAAAAAAAAGCCAATTTTTATGAACATGCCAGGTTTTATTAAGTAAAAAAAGGTGGGGTATCAAGGGAATAAATAAAATGAATAAATAAAATGAATATTGATGGTTATATATATATATATATATGAAATCATCCCCTCACATTTTATAATTACTTTTTCTATATCATATATAGCGCAGAATTGGCACCTTCTAGCCTTTACATGTACAAAGAAATGTACTATACTTGGACGTTTCTTCACAGAGACATATTTTTAGTTAACACTCCTCTGAAGGGTGGTCTGTGAGTTTGTTTTCTTGCAGATGTTTCATTATCTAAACCCAAACATTATCAGTGCTGATAAATGTTACTTAGTCTGGGTAATGAAATGTCTGCAAGAAAACAACCAAGCTCAGAGAGCACCAAGGACCCCTCATTTCAACCCTGAGCTACAAATATTCTCCTTTATTGGTAATATTCCTTTGTTTCAACATGTGAGATATTATCCTTATTGTGATTTAATTTTTTTAAATGAAAAACCTCCCAGATTAAGATTCCACAAGATTTTCCCTGGAAAAATTAAGGATCTGAATGATACTCTTATGAAATAGGATTTATTCACAGAACTCTCTGACTCCGTTTACTCTTTATCTTCTCTAAGTTAAGTTAGCCAATCCTCTCATAACAGAGAGGGCAGATCTCACTAGCCACTGGCCTAGTTTCCCACTAAAAAATGACAAATTCTGCAAATGTTCTCTTGCTTGCATTTGCTATTAGCTTGTGCACTTAGGCAAACCTTAAATGCAGTCCAGTTACTAGTTTTATTACTCCAATATCTTAATTATGCTCATGCACACCTATTACGGTCTCTTCAGGTTTAAACATATTGTACTTCTTCAAAAATCCCAAGATAAAAGTAAACATTTAACTGGGCACCTGCCATAGTTAAAAAAGAGGAAGACAGGGTAATGTTTTATTTACGATATATAATACCATAAAATAGGACAGGCCTCTTCCTGATTTTATTTTTGGATTGTAAATAATTTGCTCAGAAAGTTTGTGAAGAGGACAGGAATCCATGTTTGCAAAAGATATAAATGTCATAAAAAAGGAAATTCTTCTCTTTTTTTCCCACAGCCTAAATGAAGGTGAACTATGTAAATTATAGGACACCAACCAGCTGCTGTTTCCCACAGCAATGTGGTATTTTCTGCTGGGAATAATTCTTTTTCCTTAAAACTATCATTTATAACCCTTATCAGTTCAACAGCAATCGAGTCATCAACTGCAATGCTATGTGGGAAAAAAAAGCCAAGGTCAACAAGTACTTGCATTTTGTTTATCATTGCTGCAATTGTTACCCATATTCAGTTGGATAATAAACATGAAGATTGTCAAATGTTCTCAGCAAAGCAGGTGATTCAAAAGTTATCACAGAGAAAGAGAAGTGCTGCCAAGCAATCAAACAATTTTATTACAACCACTATGACTGCAGCACATTAATTTATGGCAGAACTCATCTGTCAAATCTAAAAGAATAGAATCAGACCATTCTCACTCCTATTATTCCAAAACTAAAATCACCTTCAGTTGCCTGACTAGCATACCAAACTGTAATTGGCATCATTAATTAATTTCTCCATATAGCTATACTGTATAGTGAAATCATCCTTTGGTTTGACATAAAACAAACTGAATATTCAGAAGCAAATCAAACTTTTTTGACTACAGTGAAAAAGCAGAGTATTATAGCTATGTATTACTCTTCCACCCAAATTACTGGATATATTGTTTATTATGCACTGCTGTACTGATATTACATTTACATTTTACTTCTACACCAAGGGATTATAAAAAAGCATATACTGTTCATTTATTCTCATCCCTAAATTATTTCCCACATGAATTAAACTGAGAGATAAATGTACATTTTACCGGTAACTAATTTTTTAAGTGGTCATCTGTGTATTCAAACATATAGGTAGTGTACCTTCACAAAACTAAGGACACATTTTTCTAGAGATATGGAAAGCTTTAGGGGAGAAGCTGGCTTCTCATATGCATGCTTCTCAACGTAGCCCTGATTTTTTCCTGTAGCAGCACAGGAAAATGTGGGTATGTAGTGTAAGAATTCAGACTTTGTAGAATGAAAAATGAGTGGCTTGTCCGAATACACAGATTATAACTGAAAGAATCAGTTACAAATAAGCAGCACATCTTTCTTCTTCGTGGCTTCTGTGCATGAGCCAGTTCAGTTTATTGGTAGAAGCACCAGACTAGAAACTAGGAGACTGTGAGTTCTAGTCCCGCCTTAGGCATGGAAGCCAGGCTAAGTGACTTTAGGCCAGTCACTCTATCTCAGCCCAACCATCGCACAGGGGAAAATAGGAGGAGGAAAAAATGTTATGAATGTTTGCTACCCTGAGTTACTTATAAAGAAAGAGAGACAAAAAAACTAATAAATAAATAATAAATCATAGCTTTCCATATAGTGGCAGACCAACTGCTATGAAAAATAGGAAGAAAGACAGCACTGATCTCAAAAGGAGGCATCTACTCTGCCTCTGACAGGAGCTAGTACATCATAGTTCTCCACAAATCAGGAATCAAAACACCAGATAGGAAAGCAAAAATGAATAACAGATCTGGTTGAATAGTCAGTATTGGGGTCTTTTTCTCAGAAAATTAAACAGCAAGGCACATGGAGCCCATAGTCTACTTGAGATGGACACCCATTTACACTTAACAAATAACAAATGAGTGAAAAGCTGATCAATACATAGGACAAGTCATTCAAAGAAATATAAGCTGGACATGACTATCATCAAGACGACAGGTTTAAAAATGAGCAACCAAACTGCATATGGAACTAAAATGGTTTCAAAACCAGAATTGAAAAAAACTGCATGCAAAATGCTTTCTACAAGTGTGAAAAAAGACTATGGCAAGTAATTTTCTTTATAAATAGAGTGGCTACTAAGAAAAGTCTCAAAAAAGAGGCTAGGCCTTCTGATTTCAGAGCTAATAAATGCAAATTAAAAGAACAATTGCCAGCTTCAGAAACACTGGGAAATGGTACCCACTTCCTGGCATAAAAGCAATTAAGAATAAGGCTGAAACACTGCCACTACACTTATTTTCTCTCCTCTGAAACTGCAAGAGGGAATGAAACAGTACAACACATGTATAACGATGATGTATGCTTGGCTCGTGCTGAAGGTGTGAATCTTCCTCAATGGAAAGATATAATACATTTTCTGGGACATAGGCAGAAGAGTAGGAAACCAGGAGTGCTTTACCCATCCAGTGTGCTTAGGATGCAAGGGTTCTGACTGGTAGAAAAATGTCAATTGCTTTTATGAGCAATGAAAGGGAGAGAAACATAGTGGTAAATAAAGGTATTATTTTCTAGGGAGCGAGTATAGAACATATTCTGAAAGAATATAGATGTCTAGTGCTGGAATTATCCATAGGTGAAAGATTTGCCTGCCACGAAGCTACAGAGTATCCATTCATGAGATTTGGCACCAGCAAAGTTCAGGGAATCTGTCAGGTTGCTTATCAAGTGAAATAGGGCCATGGGCAACAATTCCAGAGTCACAGTATGGACTTTGAAATTAAGTTCCTGCCGCCCCCCCAGTTACATTGAATACTGCTGTAGAACTGTCAAATGACATCCAGGCTGTGTAATTCTAAAAGAACTTTTCAAACTCTTTTAGAGCCTTTGAAAACAGTGAATAATTCGAAATAATCATATCTCATTGACATGCAGTGGTAACATCACGTATTCCCATCTCCCTGTTAATGAAGAAGTTATAGCCCTTGATTGTAAATGAAGTATTGCTATTAAAAAGGCATGCTTCCAGTATCTGTTTCTCTTTAACTCTCACCGAGGAGCTATACTTTTTAAAAAAAACACTTGACACAGTGGCAAAATAATCCCTCAGATTTAGAATTAATGAACATGACCATCCTTTTCTGTAGCAGGAAATACTGAGCTAAAACCTCTGATTGTGGACTAAAGAAACACTTGTTCTGCTAGATCTTTTTAGAGCAGGGGTCTTCAAACGTGGCCCTTTTATAACTTTTGGACTTCAACTCCCAGAATTCCTCAGCCAGGCACATTGGCTGAGGAATTCTGAGAGTTGAAATCCACAAGTCATAAAAAGGGCCAAGTTTGAAGACCTCTGTTTTAGAGCTTGCTCCAAAGTATAGCAAAGTAAGACAATAAAGAATGAAGCCAGAAGACAATAAGGTAAAATCCAGCCACATATCCTATGAGAAAGATTGTGATCACTCTTGAGTTTGATGTTATCACTTCCCATACAAAAAAGTAAAATGAAAAATGACAAGAGAATGTGTAAATGAAAGGCACACCATTGGCTAACACCTAGATTTTTTTCTTCCTTTTACAGGGCATTATTTTACAGAATAGAAGGGGTTCCTGTAATTAGAACGACCCAGGCTGTATCTAAATTGGGAGAATGGTTTACTGGATGAGGGAAGCCTTAGGACAAAGCTGATTCAGTTGGAAGATTGTCAATACAACAAGATCCTGATTCTATTTACAGTATTCTTCCATTTTTAGACTCTAAAGTATTGTCTGCCTTTGTGCTCAACAGTTATCCTGGGGCAAGTCTGTTGATCATAATCAGGCATATTTCCTATGGCAGCCACTGCTTTTCTAGGCAGCCTTGCATTCTTTTTCTTAAGTGTATGAAATTATCTTTTTTTAATCTTGTCACATGTATGTAAACAAGGAGGTGAGGTTTCTTCCCCTAATGATTTGCTGATAAACAGCAAAATACACTTCATGTTCTAATATGCAGAGGGAGGAGGTAGCTCCATATTTCTTGCAGTCTCTATATACAGATGCTGAGTGTTGTTTGGGCAAAGCGTATTCTAAGATGCCAAAAAGCCATTTAATTCTGTAATTCTATAATCTTCCTCTTGAACTCAACACACATTCTCAATACACTTTAAACATAAATAGCATGGAGATAGCTTTTTGCCAAGCATCCTTTGGTAATTTAAAAAGAAAAGAATGGGCTTTACAATTTGGGTAACAAAATAGCTTCAGGTGGATATAAGAATGGGGAACTGCTCATTTTATGCCAACGTGCAAAAGAAAGAGGACTGATCCATATCATGTTCAGTCCAAATAAGGTTTGTGTTCCCAGAATGGGGAGCCATAATATCTGGATTGAGATACCAAGGCTTTCTGAAAGAAGAATAGAGACGACAATTGTGTTATGAGCTCTTAAAGATGACAGATTCCTAAAAATAAAATCCTCAGTTTCAAGGAATTAAGAGTAGAGGGGTGTTGTGTATATGTAGGGGTCTATACATATTGTTGTATGTAGTATGTTTAGTTAGGTGTGTGTCATGTATGTGTTTCACTTTGAGAGTGGGCAACTAAATTTCATTTTTGATATGTGCCGTTGTGCCCAAAGTAAAAAAATGACAATAAAGGTTATCTTATCATATCATTTCTGATCAATCGCTTTTTGAAAATAAATGTTGATCACAATAACATATTCAGTGGTAGCTACATAGATAAGTCAAAGGTTATTGCAACTTATTCCAATTAATTATTTGAATGTCCTACTAACTTCTGAGAGATTTATGCATAAATAATTGAAAAGTTTTTTTTTCTGCTGTTTATAATGTTGGAAGGAAGGAATGTTTACTTTGTTTTCAATTCTAGAAACTTATTTTATCCCCCATGAGATTTTTGCAATATTGGCATACTGATTTTAAAAAAATATAACTAGTCACCTGAAAAATCAGAAAAGACATAATGCATTTAACGATCATTTTTCACATATCCTCCTTAGTTACTTATATACCTGAGAGGAATGGAAAAGAAGGGGAAAGGAGAAGAGGGACAGGATGTCAGCAAAAACTGTTTGTTGTATTTACCTCCCATTGTTCCTCCAAATAGCTCAAGGGTATGTATACAGTCAGCTCTGCCCCATTTTATCCTCCTAGATACTCTTTTATGTGGGTGACTCTTAAGAAATTTGCAATAGCTTCAAGGTCAGTAAAGTCAAATATTCACTCAACTTTCTAATTCAGAAAGTAGGCTACACTTAAGGAATATCCTAAATTATCTCTGTATGTGCGTACGTGCATACATGAATTACAGAGAGAGCCCGAAGAATACAAATATGTGTGATCAGAAATACTGTTTATCCCTCCTCAATAATGTATCACTTTTGATTATCAGTTCTTCCCTACAGGTAATTCATCTGATTGATCTAATCCAGATCTTTTTTCTTATACTGAAGTTTTTCCTGTCACAACCACCACATTTATTTAAAGGTAGTCCTTGTTTAGCAATCACAATTGGGAGTGGCAATTCAGTCATTAAGCAAAGTGAAACTGCAACCATGCTTATGTTCTTACTACAGGTTTCATTTGCTTTACAGACCTGCAAATATATGCAGGTATTGGTTGCAAAGTTACTTTTCAATACCATCATAATTGTGAACAGTTATTGCGGTATATGAGGCAATCACTAAATGAGGACTTTTGTGCCTGCGTTTATTGTTTCTTTTTAGATCATATATACTTTGTCTTTTTCTTTCTGGAAAAAGAAAGTTCTTTAGCAAACCTGACAAGCTATATAAGATAATACAAGGAAGGTGAAGTTTTATTCTGAGATTCTGAGTTCAGTTATAATGGTATGCAAATCAAACAAATGAAATAAATAATTGAATAAAGAGGAAAAATGGTGAGTATTTAGTATTATACATTTGAAAAGGTTAAGATAAGCCATTCTGAAATATGAGGAAAGCATTTTATTTCTAAATGTGAATAATAATGATATCCCTGTGGCAAATAAGATATGGAGACACACACTAAAATAATTAATGTTGAATATTTAGTTTAATTCTAAACAAATAGACATGACAATATACAGCATAACATACAAAATATGTAAACATCTAGGGTGTAAAATCACAAAGAAATATAGCAGTTGATTAATTATACATTAAAAGTGATAAGTGATTTTAATAGGGTTAAAATACAATTTTCAATTGCTCTTTCACAAACAATAACCCTCTTTTATAGCCTAATTTTGAAAAGCAATTAATTTTTATGTAAATGAAATTTGGGGAGAAATATAAGGTTACCAATCAAACTTATTTTTTCCAAGTATCTTAAGAATACAAAATAAAATACGGATAGTGCATGAAATTGTTTCCTTCCCAAAACATACTTCTGGAGGGTTTCATAAACAGGAAAAATAAGAAATTAACACATCAGAACTCCCTGTTCTTTAGAAGGACATCTCTGGACAACTTAGGCTGAGTTGAACTTTCAGTTGAACCCAAAGATATGTTTTAAAGACAGAACTCTATTTAGAAATAAAATCCCAAGCTAAGGTAGTTGGAAGCAACTAGCATTACAGAACATATTCATAATCAGAAAGCCAACCAACCCCTTCCTGATGGATGTCTTGTCTTTTTCAATTGAGGGTCACATCTAGTCAAGCCAGTAGTATGATAATGGCATCAGGAAAGGTCAGTCAAAGACAAGCTGTAGCTCCCTCTCTGGCTGACCTTCGGAGCTTGTGACAAATTGCTATCAGTCAATGTCAGCTAATGACAGCAGCTCTTTGGCTAATCAATTGTTCTAGAAATGATCAAGAAAACTACTCACAGGAAAGCTCATTTTCACATCAATGCCTATGAAGTATGAAAAACTCATTTTTTTAGTTTTTAATAAGCTCATAAGTAAAGCAGTTACTTGGTAACAGAGGTCACCTTATTGAAAAGACAGTACCTTTGTCTGCCTTTTACATATCTTTTTATTACCATACTACAGTAAAAATATGCATGCTATTACAGTGCCAGAGGGCTACATAATAAAGTAGGTAACACATCATACATTTTGAAATAAATATAACTACTTCTAAAGGATCTCTAGATACAGGTTACTGATCTTTCCAAATAGTCCAAATATTAAGCAATAGTTTTATTAAAGAGATATCCAACCCTTTACTCTAGAAGTCAATTTGTGCAGATGCTTACTGGTATATCACTGTTTATATTTTAGTTTAAGGTCTGTTATTTTTATTAGCTTGGTGGATGAAACATATGATCGAATTTGAAGAAGTGATAATTGAAAATTGCAGTCATGACTTTTAACTTTTTCTTTGAAATCATACTTTTTCTATCTTACAATACAAAGCTGCTTGGTTTAGATTCTATACTATATAGAATATTCTTTACAGTATTCCCTATCTATAGTTGATAATTCCCTGACAAACTAGGCTCAACTTAAGGAAGTCCTTCCTATATTACTCATATGAACACACTGAACAAAACTTATTTTAGTCATCATTCTAAAGACCTATACTTTTAATTTGCATTTATATAATTACGTGAATAACAATCATGTTATCATGTCTAAGGACTTGACATCTGTAGCCACAATTATGTTTTGCTTTCTTTGAAGAGTAGGAAGTCAAAATGCATTTTAGGGCATCACATTACAGGAGTCTCTTGAGAAACAGATGTGTGGGAACAAATACATATCATTCAAACTATTGAATTTACAGAGTAGGAGAGCAACACGGAAGGACTTTAAATGCAAGTTTTATATATATATTTAAATCTTAACTTTAAAATGTTACCTTAAAAATAAAAAAAATCTTTAGTGAAAATTACAGAATGATGGCAGTTTCAGATTACATATTAAATAGTGAACTGCAATAGCATTGCTCAAATGAAAATATTACAACCACTCTCAAGTTGTCCATATAGGAACAAACTAAAAGAGTGAGGGAACACTTAAGCTGTGCCATAATTGGAAGTATGTGAAAAATGAAGTGTCAGTTCAGTCAATAAAGGGCAAAGGTCAAGGGGAACTGCCACCCAAACTCTGTGCAAAATGTGCTCATTAAGACATCCAATCAGAGAGCTCTTTCCCATCTATCCCATTAGTCATCAGATATCTGACTGCTTCAGATGCCTGGGTCTGTGCTGTTATTACTTTTCTTCTTCATGTAAAAAGGCAAGCTGATGTATAAATCGTTGCTCAGTCATCTGGAACATAACGTGTGCCCCCCCTCTTCCCATTTCATCCAGCTCTGTCTGCGAGCTTCGCAACCTCCAAACAACTGCATTGAAATTCTCTTCAATAATAAATGGAATTGCCTTTTGCCAGTAGGTTGTCTGAACTCTTTTACAAAAGCCAAGAAAACACTGCCAGTACTGATACTTTTCCTCTAAGAAGAAACATTCATTTTTTTTTGCTTTAAAGAACAATTTTGCATATCAAGGTCTGAATCAGGGACAGTAGTAGCCCAATTGGGGGAAAATGGGCATTAGACATAGAAAGCCTAGGCATTGGAATATTTATTAAATTTATTTGCTGCCCATCTTGTTTCAAAGCGACTCTGAGTGTTTTACAACATTATATAAATATATAGAATATAAATAAATAGGAAATAATTTCAATGCCTAAATAAGAATTTGATCCATTAAACACAGGGATTTATTTCAGCTATATATTTAAGACATGGCACCGAATTTGCACAGGGAACTTTCAATTGTATTTCAAACCAAGAAGCAAAACAAACAAGTTGAAACTCCTTGAAAACTTCCAAGTAGGTGAAAGAAGCAAGAAGAAATAGTATTCTTACTCATTCATTCAATTTTCCCTTACATAAGGACAGACCTAAAACAGCAACTAAACTAAATCAGGAATTCCCCTCTGTCTGTGTCAGTTTCTTTGAATTGAACTCCATAAAGTAATTTGAGTGACATGTGTTGTAACTACGCCTCAAAAGCAATACTGCTCAAGTGAAGACAGATTTCCTAATGCTCAACATGTAAAGAATTGCAACCTAAAGTAGAGTGCTCACAATAGTTTTCGCTATTGGTCCATGCGTGTTGTCTTTGAGGAATTATGTGAGGAAGTCTCTGGGCTGTTTTGGCCTTGAAACCTTTGTGGAGCTTTTACCTTGGATTTAAGCCTTGATGCCATCACAGATTATGTTCTTTTAATTAACATAGCTTGTAAGTTCATTCCTGAATACAAAACAAGGTCATCCAAAGATCTGAAAGGATAGGAGAAGATTTAAAGAGATTCTTCTCTTCCAAAGCCAATTCCTACCCTTTTTTTAAACACCTGTTGGGCAAAAATGTAAAAGGGCCTTTGAGGGGAAATTTTAAATCCAAAGATGGACGTTTATGTAGCCATATATCTCCTCTTTTCCTTCCATCTGCATCTCCATGCCATACCTCAGTTCATTCCATGCCATACCTCATTCCCTTCTGGATCCAAACCATATTTCTAAAATTACACATTATCTCTTCCATCATCATCATCATCATCATCTTCTTCTTCTTCTTCTTCATCATCATCATCATCATCTCCAGCTTATTAAATGTTAAGATTACAAAATGCCAAACATTTTTTTTCTAAAACCAACCAGTATAATTTATGCATGAAAGAAAATCTTTCTTTCTTCATAGTGACTGGGCAAACAATGGAGCACTGCTCCACCATACAGTACAAAAAAAGACAGAAAGAATAATGCAGATTACTCTGCAATCACTCTGTCAGCTCTTTTACAGCAAAGTCCCCTTCCATAAAGTTTGCTTCCTACATGGCACCCATCATCACAATTAAGCTTGCCCAACTGTGTGAGATGGTTTTTAAAAATAATATTTTCATTTTTTTAAATACTAGAGAATATTCAGTTGCTTTGGAAAGCTAGACTTCTTTAACAAGGATTCTGCAGTTTCCAACTCTAATTCTGCAGCTCATTACACCTTGCTCTTTGTAGCATGCACCTTGTCACTGAATACCTTACTGAGATACCAGAAGTAGCCAAGAAAATAAAGAAGTGAGCATTCACAGTATTATCCAATGTACAATATAATTAGAAGTATCACCAGAACAGAAGGATGAGCAAATACCACACAAATAACCAAAAAGTCATTCTGAGCACAGCAAAACTTTTGACAATTATCTTCCCTCAGCCCAACCTACATCAGAGAATTGTTGCTACAGAGGTATTTTTCTATATTTCTCTTTGCACTCCAAGCCAAATGGCAGAATATAAATGCAAAAATAATAAAGGGGCAGGGGAAAGCATTTAGAGTAAGTAAGTGAATTAATGAATGAATATAAAAATCCAAAGCTTCCATTGATAGGAACCACAAAAGTTCTTTTCCTCTTTTCCCCATGAAAGACACTGGAGCATACACACCTATTATATTGACTGCTAATAGTGATAAATAGAATAAGGCTGCAGTCAGGAAAGTTATTCAAGGAAGAAAGTTTCACAAATGAAACACATTTACCTGCACAAATGCAATCAGTATTTTTAAAAGATATTTAAAAGAAAATCAATTCAGTTTAATTCTAAGGGTTCTTTTTACTGATACTCCAATGATCCATATTTATCTTCTTTATCAAATTAGATTCAAGAAACTTCAACTGTTAATGGCATGCCTATTCAGTTGAATAGGATGGTAGGAAGGGAAGCACTAATAAGAAAAACTAAAATAATAAAAAAAAAGTTGCTGGAGCTGCAGTATGCATTAGGGCATCTGCATGAAACCAATTCAAGCAAGTGGGTGTCATACAAGTGTGCAAATGTGCAGAAAGAGTTACACATGGGGTTTTTTTTGTATTTTAGTTTGAAAGGCCTTGCTAAAAGCAGTATTATTCATACATTAAATCATTTAAGCATTTTTTAGCATCAAAGGTGAGCATGGAGACTTTATACTGTACCCTTAAAGAAGAGTTCACTTCCTAAAGATAAATTATGCAACAAGAAATTTAATGTTACAATTGGGATCAACATGGAAAATGTGCCAATTTTGCAACAATACATATATGAAGAAATACTTGAAAGAAAAAAAGGCCCCTTAAATTTATGTTGCATATCATTTTCCAGTAAAGTCAGAGATCAGGGGGTTACCCGTTTCTGCAGTCAACTCTTCAACAATTTGCCCATTCTGGGGCCCAGTAATTAATAGGCTTCAGTTGTGATTAAGTCAGCAACTTTTTTAAAAAAACAAATAAAAAAACGAATACTTAAAATTTCATATAAAGATATATGGCCTGAAAAGATATAGTCTTGCAATTTGGATAAAAAATAGAACATTATCTCAGTTTAAAAACTATTTTTATTGAACATTAAACTTTGCTATTGCAGTAAATCTTTCCAATTTTTTTAAACAGCTAAATCTTTGGTAGTCCAACAATGAATGAAACAAGAACATAAAACTATATTTTAAAATTTCGTACCTTTTTCAGTAACAGAAGAAGGTTCTTTTTAAACTCAAGCACATAATTATCATGAAATCAATTGCAGTTGGACTTTGCATAAATAAAAAAATGTACTTTTTGGTTTGAGCAGTGTTTTTTTTTTTTAAATAACTAACTACGCATAGGACATACTACATCAAATACTTATAACAAGCAAAAAACCATCTCTTTCTCCTTCAATAAACCATTAGTTTGGCTTTGGAACAAAGTAATTGGCATTTTTGTAAAATGGGCAGAACATGGGTAGAACCAAGAACCATGTAATTTTAAGATTTCTCCATTTAGATTTTTTAGATTAAAAAATTCCACTCTTTCTTTTCTCTCTACTGGATCCTTTCTGTCAATTACAAAGATATAGATACAAAAATGGTAGATTCCTTTCCAGTCTGAACTGAGATCTGAAGGGAACAACCATAGGGAAAATACAGCTTGAAATTTTTCCTCCCTAATCAAAGTAAAACATTGATTGAGGTGGAGAGACATAGGAGAAAGCAAAAGGTAGGTGTAGAAGGATGAGCCTAAATAGAAAAGGAAAGCAGATTCCATTTTGCAAGTCTGAATTATTATACCATTGTGATGGACTATGTTTTACAATTTAAAAGAAAACAATGCTGGGAATGTAATATACTTGTACATTATCTGCATCTTGTACATGGCCCTCTTGTAATTTACTATCCATATAACTGAAAAGAAAACCTGTGTTCCAGAGATATCCAGGAACCAGATACAGAGATTCTTGCACTACCAATCAAAAGACATTCAGAGCTACATATTTCATCTTTATCTCCTTAATAGAGATAGAGCAAGGCTGGTGGCCCCTTCCCTTAAAAAATATTTGCACAATAAAACCCCCATCTCGAAACAACACTGGTGGTGAAGGTCAGGTTCAACAGACTATCAAGGACAGGCATTTATCCCTATGAATTCAAGCAACACTTATTATATGTTTCCATATCAGATTCAAATTCCATTACAAAAATTATTTCTAAAACAGTGAAGCTATTGTGCTAGAGGCTGGAACCCTCAAAACACCAAGATTCAGAATAAAGTTCCTACCTTGTTCACTGCTGTTGTCCCCACTGTGTGATGTGTGCCCCCCACTTGACGGCCCTGGCGTTCCTCCTGACCGTGTTGATGCTGTGTCATCATGGTCTCTATTCCAAGAAGGCTGCTAGATGGAAATTAAACAGGTTATTAAAGAACAAGTGATAATCTTCCACAGCACAGAAAAAAACAATATACAACCTGGATAAGTTTCTGAAGATGACCAAAATAAAAATTAAAAGCATATTAACATATGTTAAAGTACAACCTAAAAATATTATACTGTATTTTATAGTGTTGCCTATTTTAAAGAGAAATTATCTTAGAGGAAGGAGAAATTTGAACATAATAGTAAACACAGGAAAATGTAAAAATATAATTTGGAATCAGGTTTAGCATACTTAACATTATGTGTCAGATGTCTGCTGCATGGTGTATGGGTAATAAGGCCAAGTTTTAGAATAAAAAGTAAATCAGAGCAACAATGTCTTCATATGGATTGCATATATATTCAGTTCCATGTAGAACATTTTTGTAGTACTGAACAGAAAACAGATGTTCGTTATTGTCATTGAGCACATTAAAAATGACATTCAGATAGGAAAAAAAATAGCTGTAGAATAAATTCTTAAGGAAAATAATCATGGCAACAATCCTCCAATCTTCCTTTATCTTTAGAATTTATTTTAGTTAGCTTTTAGTACTAAGCTGTTAAAAATACCAGTAACTCACTGGACATCAGTATTCATAAGTAAGCAATATTGTGATATTGTCTACAGATCATTAGGAGATGGGGAAAATAAATAAACAAGTCAACCACTATATTTCTATCACAACCAGAACTATTTTAATGACATTATGTTAAAATAATTATAATATATACTTTAGACCAGTGGTTCTCATTTTTTTAATGCCGCGACCCCCAACCGGTCGTAAGTCGAGGACTATTCAACCAGTCGTAAGTCGAGGACTACTCAACTGGTGTAGCACCGTTTGCAGAATGGGACTTTTGGCGGGCTCAGCAGGGCAGAGACAACCTGGACAATTCCTATTGGCTTTTGAAAGCCAACAGAATTAGACTCTATTCAAAAGCCAATAGAATAAAAGGGAGTAGCACAGCTAAGGAAAAGGGGAAAAAAATGGCGGACTGCGTTGTTTGGTGACCCCCATGAAATGGCCGTTCGACCCCAAATGGGGTCCTGACCCACAGGTTGAGAACCACTGCTTTAGACCATCAAATTAAACAGAATTTAAATGGTAGAAGCACATATGACAAGGCTGTTCCTTTTTCCTAATTCCATGCACCAAATAGATAATCAAAATCTGCTTTTACACAATGGAAGAACTCAGATTAGAGTGAAACCATTGTCCTGCATTCTTTGCTTATTGAGGTTTGTCAGTGATTTAGTCTGATAGTGAATATGGGTTAACAGAGAGGAAAAGTGTTTGGAGGGAAGGGTAATGAAGAAATTAAATAGAGCTTCATCTACCTTCACTTATGTATCTTATTAACATAAACATAACATTTGCACTCCATTATATATGTCAATGAATGCAAAGCCAAAAGTGAGTGCCTCCCATCATGTCTAATTTGTCCCCAAAGCAAGCATCTTTAAGAAGATATTCACAAACTTGTAATTCAGTCAATAAAATACAGCTTTATTGTATATGTCAAAAGCACTATAAAATTTCTTTCTAACCAATTAAAAATCCTCTTTTCCATTCTTTAAAAACTTGGTAGACATACACAGAGAGAGAGAGACATATGTGTTATGGATAAATTGCATCCTTGCAATTAAAGCCAAGGCCTGGAAAAAAACCCACATTGTATTTAATTCTTATGTCACCCAAACTGTGAAAGCCAAATTTGTTCATTGATCCAGTAATTGAAACACTGATGTGCAAATTCCGAAAAGGAATCCCCCCTCCGACAAACAAAATTGTTTGCAGCACACACCAGCATAAGAATGCTGTGAGAGGAAATCTGAGACACATGCTCAGAATGCAAACAGTTAATGCATAAATTTCCAGTTTGTACAACTGCAGCTTTAAAAGGGGGACTTGTTTATTCAGAGCTCTGCAGAAAGAATGGTACAGCACCCAGGGGACAGACAATGCCAGGCACAAAGCCCCGGTGCCTCAACATGTAAAAGGAGGATGTTTTTCTATGTGCTACAAATCCCACTTGAAAATATAATTAGAAAGAGAAAATGGCAAACTATTGCATTAACTGTAATTGAAGAAAAGGCTAGCAAAGCATGTGGGAGGTTGCAAGAACCCATGGGAGCTCCAGGATGCATCAGATCCTCAGAGTTACATCTCCAGGGTGCACTCATGCTATTTATGTTGCTCCTGACTACTATAGTTGACTAGTGATCTGACTTGTAATTAATAGAAAAGCCACAGATAACAAGGTAAAATATTGAACCACCCACCATAACCTTGGCAGAAGCGTTCATTAATATGATTAGAAGTATGACACTTCAAGGAAAAGGGTGGCTCGGAAATAAAGAATGATATGCCCTGCTATAAGCTGTGGATAGCCTGTCCTCCTTTTTTGTGACAACAGACCTGAAATATTCACTATCTTTTAATGAGCTCCACTGATTTATTCGGTGCCATTTGGTTTACTCCCCCACTTCTCTACTGTGCGGGATGTAGATTAATTCAATGCTTAATTGTTTAGTAAATTCAATTTTCCACATTCTATTCTGCATAGCTTTAGCTGAAGTTCTTAAATCTTCAGCAGTGAGCCCTGAGCCCCATGTTTCTAGATCTGTGCCTACCTTTTTTTCAATCACCATTTTTCTTCCTCCACCACTTAATTCACCATGAAAAGATTTTCCTTGCTGGAAATTCTGATTCATAGCTATGATCTGTGAGGCATTCCGATTCATTGCATTCCCATTGTGTTGGGTCTTAGATGCCAGGCTCTTCTTTTCTCACAGCCACAGCCACATTATACAGCCACTCATGCAAGAAATGTTGGATTCCACCTCAGTTTATCAAAAAAATTTGTGCATCCCTTGTGTTTACATTTCTGTATTCAGAGGCATCACTTAATATTTATGCCTAGTTGCACTCTGACTGAGTTTTTCTTTCTCTGTTTCAGACCTGTTGAAAACTAAAATGCTTCTAAAAGCAATGTTAAAACTGGTGTTGTTTTCAAAAGAATCCTTTAAAAAAAAATCAGTGCTTTTCTACGGATCACTAACCTAAACTAGAAATTATTTCTGAGTCTGATTAAACAGTAAATAGTTAATTTTTAAAAGTTAAGAAAGATAAATCTGTTGAGCGAAAGTGATCTGCCTATAAAGAATACATCCAAACTAACATGGCTCGGAAGTATCCATTTTCTTGTGCTTGGGCAACAGCAGTAAAATATTATAAATTATTGCATTTTTTGCAACACTGTTGCAAATATATGCTTTTTTGAATGAAGGTCATATTATAAGATTACCTTCTCATTCGTTAACCTACATTAGCATATCTTTGGAAAGGAAAATAAGCAAGAAATACTTTCACATAGGTTGTATTCTACCAGCTTTTGGGAAACTATATAGTCTGTGTTTACTATATTCTATCCTTCTGCAGAATGGAAGAACCAGGTTTTATTTATATTACATTTGAAAATAAATACTGGAAGTTTCAGTTTAATAGCTTGTGGTTTGTGGAAATATATTATTTATTTTAAAAAAAGCACATATGTTACATAAATCATTCTAACAAAACTGCCCTCAAAATAAGTCAAAACACAGACATTTTGCTATTCATGGTTAATATTCTATATTCTCTCAACAGCATAAAGTTGAGGATATATTTTCACAGGATCTGTCCACATTTCTAATACACCAACTTCCAAATGAAAACAAAGAATGAATAAAGATTGCTAGCTCATCAGTCTGATTAACACTGATTAACCTAAGGAATCTCTGAGATCAGTTTTCCAATTTGTACAATATTTTCCCATATTTCTTCATAGATACAAATAGCATATCCTTGTATTAAGGTAGATACAGACATGCCTTGTATTTATTTTAAAACGGGGGGGGGAGCTAGGGAAATACAACTTACTCTGCAATAATTCCAATATAAAAGGTTAGTATCACCATACACCAGTCATACAGAGCAGCACTCATATGACTGGTCCCTTAAAGCCCATAAGAACTTTTAAAAGAACACATTCCAGTCTCAGACTCTGCAATGCCCCATTACCATATTTCTTTACCATGATAATGGCTTGATATGTTCTTAATATCACATCTGACCATTAGGATGGTTCCCAATACAATAACATCAACATACCCTACTGTTTACAACTCTGGCATAAAATCTTTTTACCTATCTGTCTACAGTGGCTTTGAACATTTTAAGAACTTTTTAATCTGTGGAACAGCTAACACAGGGGTGTCAAACTTGCAATGTCACGTGACATGTCGCGACGTATCACAACTTTTTTGCCATTGCCGGCAATGCGGTGGGCGCAGTTTTGCTATGATGCATCCAGCCCGTGGGCCGGCAGTTTGACACCCCTGAGCTAACAGATTGTCGTATACTGCTGGTACCTCATCTCTTGTCTTTTTTTTTTAACCTTGAGTATCAGAAATGAGAGCAGCCAATCTTAAAATCACATATTCTATCAAAAGTAGTATAGACAGTATTTAAATTGTACAGAAATTCATCACAGGTCTCACGCTCAGTATAACAGACACTGCATATAACCTTAGGTTCCATTTACAGAATACTTGACAGATTTGTCTTGATTTAATTCCCTCAACCAAATTAATAGTTCTTAAATTCAGCACTGAGCTATGAATTCATTGCAACAATGGACTGAGATCTATGTAGAAGATACTGTATGCATGCAGCTATCTAACCTGTAACATGTAACTATGTCAGGCACAGCAACAAATCTTGATTCTCCAGATATTTAACCTTATATTCAGGAACTTGCTTACAGCAGAAACTCACAGATACGACACTGCTAGATAGGTTCCTTTTTTGCAAACAAGATAGAATTCATACATATAGGGAAGAACTTCTTACTGCGAAACACAGAAATAGAGCCATACATAAGGTTTAAATTCTACACTTTTCCCCAAGCTTGAGATTGGAAGTTACTTGGTCAATGTTTATATAACTCTTCTACTTACATGTAACCCTAACGGCTGTTTCCTGCCATTTCAACTTCAGCCCCTTAAATGCCAACTCTATTTTGCTGCTGTTTAGTCAATATTTAAATTTTGTATTGAAACAACTTTTTCTGCAATTTTTGTTTGCTTAAAAACTGATGATCATGATGATGATCAGCTCTGATGGCTCTTTCTAGCATTAAAAGTGTTTATATATATTAACTTGCATAAATAGGACAGCCTATCTCAATACTGAAGGAAATAGTGTAGAGGTTTAAAAGTTGGCTCGATTAGATTATCTATACAACTTATTGACAGGCAGGATTCAAATTAGAGAATTTCTGAATGGTAGAGGAGATCTTCAGCTACAATTCTACCCTCATAGAGATAATTCTTTGAACAACATCTATGGTTTCAAAAATGAATCAACTATTCTCTACTGTAACATAATGTTTAAATTGCTATATTTATACAGGTTAAGAATTTTTCTCTTTTTACAGTAGGCAGTAAGGATATTTAAAAAAATATTACTTTAAAAACTCATTGTGCTGAATTATAGGTAAGAATAAGGTACTGTTTATTAAAATTTGGAGATCCTACAACTTATACAATAATATGTATAGGAACAGGAGCAAAATCTAATATTACTTGAATCAGATTTATCAAAATTTAAGGGGGGATTCAACTTCTTGACAAATACAGAAAAATTAGATACAGCTAGCTCATATTATAGATTAATAGTATAAATCTTCTCATCTTTAATTCTAGCATTTAAGCTGCAAAACTAGCAAATTGCCAATATGCTTCCTACGTCAGCAGGAATCATAGTTGCCTTTCATGCAGTAGACACAAAAATATTGTCATTTGAAGGATACATATGCAGAAAAATTGTCACTAGGCAAACCAACATGGAATACAAGTAACAAACTAAACTGAATGATATTCCCAAAATGAGATCCATCTCAAAGGCATATCTATCCATTTCAAAGGCATATCTACAAACAAGCAGTAGAACATTGCCTCCCACACACAGGTTTATACACTCATTGTATACAGTTCAACAGGTAAAATTATTTTTTTAATGACAAACTCTGAGTGGCAATTTCTTGCTAA
Source organism: Crotalus tigris (assembly GCF_016545835.1). Lineage (NCBI taxonomy): Eukaryota > Metazoa > Chordata > Lepidosauria > Squamata > Viperidae > Crotalus > Crotalus tigris. The sequence goes on from NW_024097511.1 coordinate 113,473, forward strand.
CTTGTATTTGGACTCTCAGCTTATATCAAAAGTGCTGTGGTAAGAGGGTTTTTTCTTTTTCTTCTTCCCTTCCCTCTTTCTTCTTTGGTACTTCAGTAAATTATTGAAGGAACAGAATTCTCAGTCTTTTTTAAAGATGTACATGGACTTGGGCTGTTGACCATTCGTAACAATTCCACATACAGAAGCTCCAGTGTCTACCTGTCTTCCAAGATACCACAGTGGGATACATTCTTATATTTAAGATTATAACTTCTATTTTGTAAATTACTCAAGGGGTTTGGCTACTGCACAGTACATCAGTGAAATAAATAAATTGACAGTAATGCAGTAATTCTACATAATTACCACAAGTAGATCCAACATTGTTTATTCTGTGCTGCAGACAGAACAGTCACTATGTACCAGCCACTAGCTGGGCATCTTAGTTTTCACTGATTCTTCAAATACAATATGAGAGAGGAAGTTCAGTTATGAAATTGTGACAATCAAAGTGGTTGCTGAAAAGAGAATGTTTAAACTGATTGGATGAAAATATTTCACAGAAGGGGTGTTGGTCTTCCCTGAACGCCTTTTCTCAGTACGGAGATGGAGAATCCACCAATGGGTTTTCTCTGTCTGCCTGCTCTTGAGACCAAGTAGCCAAAGCTTGACACGCCCCCTCTTACCAGAGGATCCATTCTTAACGAGGGCGAAGTGGCTGAAGGTTGACGAGGTGTTGGCTCTCAGTTCCCTAATAATGGCCTGCTGACCTTAGGATGGGTGTGGATTCTCCATCTCCGTACTGAGAAAAGGCGTTCAGGTAAGACCAACGCCCCTTATCCAGTACAGGAGATGGAGAATCCACCAATGGGACATACCAAAGCCTCACTGTCCCGATGGGTGGGAGACAGATAAGGCCGGAAGATTGATCTCTGAGACCACTTGCTGAAGGACCCTCCTACCAAAGGAGGCGTCCGCTGAAGCAAAACGGTCGATCTTGTAGTGGCGTACAAACAGGGAAGGGGAGGACCATGTTGCGGCCCTGCAAATCTCCTCGATGGACGTCTGGGTAGCCCATGCCGCCGAGGTTGCAGTGCTTCGAGTGGAATGGGCAGTGAGATGACTTGGAGGCGGCAGAGACGATACCTGGTACGCTTCCGCGATACAGTTTCGGATCCATCTTCCAATGGTGCCGGCGGAAACTTTCTGCCCCAAGGTTTCTGGTCAGAAGGACACAAAAAGGGCCTCTGACTTGCGGAAAGGCTCCGTGCATTTTATGTAATGCCGCAATGCTCTGCAGACGTCCAACGTATGCCACTGCCGCTCCCAGTCATGTGTTGGGTTTGGACAGAGGTTTGGGAGAATTACTTCTTGCGTCCTGTGAAAAAGAGAATTCACCTTCGGGATGAAGGAGGGATCTAGCCTAAGGACCACCCTATCACTGTGAAAAATTCATAGGTCATTCCTGACCGACAGTGCGGCCAGCTCCGAAATTCGTCTGGCCGATGTGATGGCAATCAGGAACGCCACCTTTAGTGACAGGTGTCGTAAGGAAACGGTTGCCAATGGTTCAAAGGGTGACCGTATGAGAGCGTGAAGTACTCGCGGCAATTCCCAAGATGGGTATCTGTGAACCACGGGGGGTCTGGTGTTATAGGCGCCCTTGATAAAGGCACGAATCCTGGGATGGTGAGCTAAGGGGACCGAGTCCAAGCAGGTGAGGAGGGTGGACAGAGCCGCAACTTGTCTGAGAATGGTCGCAGGGGCAAGACCTCTGTCCAGTCCCTCCAAAAGATAATCTACTATCTGAGGAATGGAAAGTTTGTACGTGTCAAACTGTCACTTCCTGCACCAAAGGCAAAAAATTTTCCAAGTGGAATCATAAATACAATTGGTCGCTGGATGGCGTGCCGCTTGAATCATGGTAATGGCGCGAGGGGAGAATAGTTCCTGCGTCATTATGCGACATTCAAATGCCAGACGGTCAACTGTAACCATTGGATGACGGATGGTTCCCTGGTGTAGGGACACTTGGCAAGGGGGAATGTTCCACGGGGGTGACTGAGACAGATTCATCAGGTTGGTGAACCACGGTCTCTGTGGCCAGTATGGTGCCACGAAAATCACTTCTGCCCGCTCGTGTATCAGCTTGCGGATAACCGCCAGTATGAGTGGAAGTGGGGGAAAGGCGTAAAGTAGGCCTTGAGGCCACTGAATTCTTAAGGTGTCTGTCCCCTCCGCCCGTGGATTGAAATAGCGGGAGTAAAATCTGGGGAGCTGGGCATTGTCCGACGATGCGAACAGGTCGAGGATCGGTTGCCCGAACCTGTGGAAGGTGTCTAAGAACAGGTCCTGATGTAGCCCCCACTCCGAAGGGTTCACTGTGGCATGGCTCAGGAAGTCCGCTTGTTGGTTGTTGACCCCCGATATGTGTTCCGCCCTTAGTGACTCCAGGCTGGACTCTACCCAGCTGAACAGGAGTCGTGCCTCTGTTATGAGGGCTTTGGACCTGGTCCCTCCCTGACAGTTGATGTGTGCCTTGGTTGCCACGTTGTCCGTGAGGACTAGAACATGACGGCCCTTGATTCTGTGTCTGAAATGTTGTAGGGCTAGGTGGATTGCCCTGAGTTCTAGCCAGTTGATGCTGTTCCTCAGATCTGTGGCGCAAATTGAGAGTCCAGATGGGCTCCCCAACCGTACAGACTGGCATCTGTCGTGGTAGTAACCCTGTCTGGTTCCTTGAAGGGTGACCCCTTGGTCACGGCCCGAGAGCACCACCAGCGGAGCGCCCTGCGGATTTGCGCCAGGACCCTGACTAGGTGATTGGATGCACTGGTGTTCTGCCGTTGGTATGGGAGCAGAAACCACTGTAGGTCCCACAGGTGAAGCCTGGCCCAGGGCACTATGGCTATGCAAGATACCATCTTGCCTAATAATTGGGAGAGAGTTACTAGAGGAACTGTGTGCTGTCTGTATACCCGGCGGGCCAGTTCCCTGATGCTGACCACCCGTTCCTGGGAGAGATAGACCGTGCAGTTGGTTGTGTCTATCGTGGCTCCCAGATGCAGCAGCCTGGACAAGGGAACTGTCTGGCTCTTCTGGAAGTTTACTGAGAAGCTATGTTGCTGAAGAACGCGAATGACGGTCCTTATGTCCGCCTGAGCTGCTTGAGGGGATGTTGCTTGGATTAAAGTGTCGTCTAGGTAACATTGGACGCGTATTGTTGCTTGGATTAAAATGTCGTCTAGGTAACATTGGACGCGTATTGGGATTTTCCTCAGTTTGGCAGTTACAACTGCCAGTATTTTGGTAAACACCCTGGGTGCTGAGGACAAGCCGAAAGGGAGATCCCTGTACTGGAACAGAAGCGTAGGAACTGACGGTGATCTGGGTGAATGGGAATGTGAAGGTAGGCTTCCGTGAGATCTATCAATGCCAGGAAGTCTCCTTGTCTGATGCCTCCCAGAATGGACTGAAGTGATTGCATCTTGAATTTTTTGTATGTTATGTAACGGTTGAGATTTTTGAGGTCCAGGATTGCCCTCCATCCTCCTGAGGTCTTGGGGACCACGAAGAGGATGGAGTAAAATCCTCTGCCTCTGCCTCTGTATTCCACTGGGACCGGTTCTATGGCCTGAATATTTAACAGGTGTTGGATGGCCTCCTGCATGAGTCTACGTTTGATGGGGTCCCTGGAAACCGAGCAGACGGTGAGTCAGTCTGGAGGTGTGACCAGGAACTCCAGGGACAACCCGGACTGGATGGTTTGTAGTACCCAGTTGTCCGTGGAGGTCTGTTCCCACTGGTGGAAGAAGTGGGCTAGTCTTCCCCCAATGGGTAGGTCGGGGTAGGAGTCATTTGGTCTTCCAGTAGGGACAACCCGTTCCACGAAGTGGACGTTTCATCTGGTTTTGTTGCCTGGGCCGGAAGCCTGGTCTGTCATAGGGACGGTCGTACAGCCTGTCCTACCTGAGGGTGTATGGCTTGGAGGTTTGGTTGATAGACGTGGTTCTCGGTAGCCGAAAGGGCTGCCTTCGAAAATAAGGTGTGGGACATTTGTCAGACCTTTTGTTTAAGTGTGCCATGATCTTCCACTTGTTCTCTACAAGATAAGGAGCCAGGGCCTCCCCAAACAGGTTGCTGCCTGAGTAAGGAGCGGTCGCTAGGCCAGTGTTTTAGCCACAGCATTCTCCTGGCAATTATGTTAGATGCTATGGATCTGAATGAAAAAATGGCTGATTGGAGTGTTGCGTCCGCAGCGTATTCTGTGGCTGCCACCATCTTAGCCAGGTCCTGGTGAGTCCGCATGTCCTCCATAGGGACCATGGCTTGCAGTTGTTGTAACCACATGAGGGTGGTCCGGACAAAAAAGGAGGCCGAGGTAGCTGTTTTTATGGCCCATGCCGCTGTCTGGTGGGTTTTGCGGAAGGCTTGTTCCCACCTTTTGTCATCGGCCTTGAGAGCCTCCACTAGGTCCCCAGCCATGGCTGTCTGGGAGACCAAGGGAGTCCAGGCTTTGTCTACCTTAGGAATTTCTAAAGCCTTGTTGAGATCTGTGGCTGTGCTGTACAATTTTTTGTCCGTACCACTCATTGATGGGAAGGAAGCAGGTGAATCCCATTGTTTCTTGATCCCTTTCAGGAAAATGGCGGGACAAGGCACGTGGTGTTGAGTTGTCACCTTCTCAAAAATATAGGCCTGGACGTGGTGCCTGGTGCCGCCTGCGGTTGAGGGAACTGGTCTGTCCCTATGTTCACAGTGGCTGTGGCCTTGCGGAGTATCGTGAGGAAGAGGTTGGGGTTAAATAGCTCCCCTGAGGGGGATGGCTCAGGGGGGAGTTCCTCATCCTCTGACATGGTAATTTCTGGTTGCTCCTCCTCTTGTGGTGACGAGTAACCACTCATGGAGGACAGGGCTGGGGAGGTGGGTTCCTGAATGCCTGAGGGCTCCGTGGGGAGTTCAAAGGATGGCATGGTCGGGGTGGAGGCCCCCTGATCGTGTTGGACCGAGCGCTGTGTTAGGGCTCGGTCCACCACTTTGGTCAATAAGGCCTCCAGACGTCCGTCTGCCAAGATGTCCCCTATGTCATGACCTGAGAACGGTGGCTGTGGGTGGCAAGGTGGACTCAGTGGTAGCGCCCGCAGCAGTGGCTGTTTGTTGGGTCGATGCGGAGGGCGAGCCCAGTGGTGGTATCCAATTGGGCCTGCCTCTGTGCTCTGGAGAACTCCTTCTCCAGGACCTGGTGCCTACAGCTGGCTTGCTTTTCCGCCAACTTGGAGGGCTTCTTGAGCGAATGCTTTGTCTTTGTTTTGCACTTGCCTGCCACCTTCTGGCCAGAAGGTGCGTTGCAGCTGTAATTGGGAGGTGGAGAGGTCGTGCTCATGGACTGAGGCAACGAGGGTCCCTCCATCCCGTTTGAGCAATCTCAGGGAGACACTGAGAAGGAGCTCAGGCAGGCAAGTAGTTGATGGAAGCGAGATTGGAACAATTACCAAGACTGTTCCCCTGATCACCCGACCAATAAAAAATTCTCTCTGCGCTACGGTCACGATAGTTGAGGCAGGTACCGAAGGCACGTTTGGAGCCACTCTCTGGGCTCCGCCCGGAGGCCTTAGATGACCAGGCAGTGTGCACCAGTAAAAGAAAAAAGACAAAAAAAAAATCAGGGCAACCTCGAGGAGGTTTGGAGGCCTCAAGTAACCTACAGAAAAAGGCACCAAATGGCGGTCACCCAGAATGGAAAAAGGGCTATAGGTCTTCACCCCCCCCCTGGATTTACTTTGTTTCTATATTTATGTTTTTGTTAGGAAGACGCTATATTCTGCCCCTAGGCCTTGCTAGGCCTTGCAGCAGGGATAGGCCTCTTGGCTAGGAGTGTCCCATGGCCTAGTTCGGCCTTTATGTCTTCACGTGAGGCCTCTACTGCAGGGACTCGCGCTGCGTGATCCATGTGATTTTTGGGGTTCAGCTACCTTCCGGAGCCTACCCCCCAAGGTGTGGATTATTAGGCAATTCTTTGGAAAAGCCCATTGCCCGTTGCGGCTTTTAAAATGGCCACGACCCGTTTTCGTCCGAAAACGGGCTCCGCAGCCTCCTAGTAATTCCTAGCGCCCGGAGGAATCTTGAGTGAACCGCTGTCAGAACGCTTCTATTTTATCGCTTTAGGATGCCCCCGATCAGTTGGGAATTGCTTTTAGGCTCCGTCGCTCTTTCCGGCTTTAAGAAAGGCTGCCGCGGCCCGTTTTCCTCCGAAAACGGGCTCTGCGGTCTCCAGGTAGCTCCTAGTGTCCAGGGGAATCGTAATTAAAGCGCTGGCTGTGTGCTCCAATTTCGCCGATTTTGGATGCCTTAGAACGGAATTTGCCTTTGTTGCCTGAAAAATGGCAACTAAAATGGCGCCCGCACTTGCCCTGGGCTGCTGGGACAAGCTCCGACGATCCGGATTCAAGTTTTGAATCCGGGTCTGGAGTTTGTTATTTTCCCCCCAAATTGGGAAAAAAACATCCCCTGGGAGGCTGGGGAGAAAGGCTCAGCAAGTTGTCTCTGCTGCTGCCTTCTTCCCCCCACCCCACCCACCCAGAGCCCTGGGAAAGGAATGGGAATCTGTAGGGAAATTCTCCCCCCCATACCCCACCTATTAATTAATTTGAGATCGGGGATGATCTCTGTGCTTGTGGGGAAATTGTTAGGGAAGGTACAAATTTTTTAAAAGGGATAGCCAATTATTTAGGGAGAATCCCACCAATGGGATGCTTTGTCTAACCTGAAATAGCTGAGAGCCATGCCAAAACGAGTCTTCAAGAGCTGAGACCAAGTTAAGAATGGATCCTCTGGTAAGAGAGGGCATGTCAAGCTTTGGCTACTTGGTCTCAAGAGCAGGCAGAGAAAACCCATTGGTGGATTCTCCATCTCCTGTACTGGAGAAACTAAAGGAAAGAATATTTGAGAAAAAGTGTGGATGCTGAGAAGTAAGCAAATGCTATGGAACTGAGTGGATCTTGGTCCCAAGGAAAACAGTGGGAAGTAGTTCAGATGTCTGGACATTGTGGAAAGAGTAGTAGCAAGTATCTGGAAAATGAGAATAAAAGGGAGGAAATATAGCAGTTGTGGGGAGCTTAGGGGTTGTATAGTAAATGCAGACTGAATTTAGTCAATTAGATTCAAATAATGCAGACTTTGGTTATCTAATAATTTATAGTTATCATTTCCACACATGCATCTGTTACAAAGAAACTGCATCAACCTCAAAATTTAGATAGCTTGTTTACGCACGTGGCAAGGTGTATATAACACTCACCAGTAAAAATTAGGAAAAAATTATAATGAACTGGCCATGGTGATATTTACCATAGCTGGAATTTCTTTAATTTCCATTTTAGATGTCCTATGAAAATCCCTTACTCATCATTCGTCAGTTTTTGATCTTTGATAGGTACAGGTAGTCCTCAACATATGACCACAGCTCAGCTCAAAATTTCTGTTGCTAAGTGAGGCATTTATTATATGAGTTTTGCCCCATTTTCATACAACACTTTTTTCTGTGCTGTTGTAACTTTAAACAGTTACTAAATGAATGATTGTAAGCCGAGGACTACTCATATCCCTTCCAATAATCATCTTCTATCATATAGAGTAGAATGTAAATCACAGTCTTTAAGTGAATCCAGCTTCCCGAATTATTGCAGACAGCTGGGAAGGTTGCAAATTGTGATCACATGACTGCAAGATGCTGCAACTATTGTAGATGAAAGCCAATTGCCAAATCTTGAATTGCAATTGTATGACCACAAGGATGGTGCAATGATTGTAATTTTGAGGATAGTCATTTTTTTGAGGCTGTTGAAACTTGGAACCATCATTAAATAATAGTCAAAGATTATCCACATAACTTAACAAAGAAAGTTATTAGAAAGTGCAGGCAATAGTATTCCTTATGATTCACTATGGAAACAAAAATTGGGACTTTGAGGAAGCAGGATAGGAAGAATATTTGAACTTTGATGTTGGAGGAAACTCCTGAGTATCATGGATAGTCAAAAACAAACAAACAAACAAAGATGTAATTGAACAAAACACCTCTCACACAATGTACACATGACCAGGTTCTCACACAATGTACAAATGACCAGGTTCAAATTATCATACTTCAGACACATTATGCAAAGACCCAGCTTTCTGGAGAAGGTTCTAATGCTGGGAAAGTTGAAAGAAACGAGGACAACCAGCAACCAGGAGGATGGACTCAGTGGCAAGGAGTGCACCACTGTTAAGTCTTGAAAGATCAGGTTAGGGACTGATCATTATGGAGAAAATGTATCTATGTGTCAACATTGATTTGAAGGCACATAATCAATTAATCAATAGGAATGATAATGCCAGAGAGGAACTGAAATGAATGTTATCAGTCTAGTGCTAGTGACTTCAACACTGCCACTGCTCAACTAACCACTTAACAGCTGATCAGCTCCCAGATAGGTATTATTTGTATCCATCATTGACTCTAATCAGTGGCTCTTTTCCCTCTAGATTCTAGAATTTATGGAGGCCAGATCTAAGCTAATTTTAGATATGCTTCCTTTTTCTTTTAACTTCCTGCCATTTATTTATTTGGCCTAGACACCACCCAACTGCAATGAGTAGCTAGCTCACAGCCTAAAAACAAGACCACAAACATACACTAAAAGTAGAACATAAAACAGTAAACAAGTTAGCGAAACCACAAACAAATAAAATATCCAACAACAGGCTCCAACCACCCTAGCCCAAAGCAATTAGGGTGGAAGCCATCCAGACCTCAGTAGGAACCATATTGCAGAAGGCAGGTGCTGCAACGAACTTCCTGAATTCTGATAGAGGGCAGTTTAATCAAAGGAACCCAGAATACACTAACCCTATTACACTGACATGGCTGGTCCAACATCACAGAAGATAAGCAGACTCTCAAGTAGCTGTGTACGATTTTATAGGTCATAATTGGCACTTTGAATCATACCCAAAAGCAAACTGGCAATTAGCGCAGCTTGCAAAGAAAGCCTGCACAGGTATAATGGAGCATGCCTATCACCGCCCATGCTGCTGCCTTCTGAATTAGTTGAAACTTCCAGGTCTTCAAGGACAGGCCCATGTAAAGCATGAATCATAAAGTGACTAGAACAGGAGTCACAATCTGAAGTACTCCTGCTCTAGAAAGGATACTGTCAGGGCTGCTAACTTCGGATGTTTTTGCATTGACAACAGATGGAATTGTAGCCATTTTTTACCTTTTGCTTTTAGAGTTAGATGATGCGGGAGGGGGGATGTAACAGTACCAAACCTAGGTGAGAAACAAGGTTATTGTAACCAGAACTGATAAGGAATTGGTGGGCTGGAGAACTGGAGGGGAAGCTATGCTTCAAGCTAATTGGGGAATGTGATTTATGACTGTTAATTGGAGGAGGGAATTGTGCTTTGATATTATGTGCTCAGGGGAGGGGAATTCAGTTTTTGGCTTCAATTATGCAATGCCGATATTATGCTATTCAAAATAAAGATTCTTTAAGGTAAACGATGCCTCGAAGTTCTTTTGAAGTTTCATCTGTCAGAACCACTGGTGCACAATTGATGCATCAGCAGAAGTTGTGTAAAGGTCTCCTGGATCACAGCTGCCATCTACTCATTGAGAGATCCAGAACAAACCCCAAATTATGTACCAGTCTTGAAAAGAGAAGTGCTTTTTTATCCAAGTTTAAAAATGGAAAATCTTGGTGACCCTAACTTTCATGGCCAAGGGATTTTGGTAGTATTGAAATTGAAATGGTACCTCCTTATTGAGAGACCTACACAGTCTTCATGCACAGTCAGCCTTGGACTGAAATATATAATTGAGTATGATCAGCATAATGATGATACTGAACTCCAAACCAGCAAGTTATCTCAACCAGTGGTTTATGTGAATAGGAGGGAAAAGAGTAGCCCTGAGGCACTCAACAGTCTCTATATATGGAGAATATATAGAGAGAGACTCCTCAGAAAACATATATATATGTTTTCTGAGGTTTTCGCGAGTGTTTGTATGTAGGTCTTTGGTTATTCGAGTTTTCTCCCGATGTGTGGTTGTAGCTGTTTCTTCCTTTTGACTGCCAGTGGGAGTATGAATTGATTGGGTGGGAGCTTGGCTGTGTTCTGATTGGGTAGAGATGTGTTCTGATTGGTTAGGGGCTTGGTTGTGCTCTGATTGGATGGAGGGTTGGCTGTGCTTTGATTGGCTGGGGGAGTGTTCTGTTTGGGTGGGGGCTTTGTTGTGCTCAGGTTAGTCTGAGTTGCAGGGGTATTTGAGATAGTGAGCTGTATTACTACCACGAACGCAAAGCCAAACAATAGTAATGCAGCTCACTATCTCAAATACCCCTGCAACTCAGACTAACCTGAGCACAACAAAGCCCCCACCCAAACAGAACATATTTTCCGGTGTATAAGACAACTGGGCGTATAAGACGACCCCCAACTTTTGAAAAGATTTTCATGGTTTAGAAAGTCGTCTTATATGCCAGAAAATACGGTATGTGCATTCCAATCCTGACTGCATACTTCATGGTGACTACATTTAGCCTAATTTTTGGATTTTTTAAACTTCACTCATATCCTTTTTGTACATCTAGCATGAATCTCAAATAATTGCTTAGATGCTTGGTTGCAAGTGCTTAGGAAATAATTATATAGCTGGTTAACAAAGAACAAAATAATCCTACATAATACAGATTTCACTTTTGCTATCTAGCTATTCAATCTTAACTAAGATTTACTATCATAAATAGATCTTACATTGAAAGTACATGATTTTGAGGTAAAATATGTGAATAGTACATTGAGGCTGTAAAAAGGGGACAGCCACTTTGCACATTAAAAAGTTTTCTTTATCTGTTTTCTGTTGTCTTATGGTTGTTCAGATTTTTGAAGTTACAATATCACAGCTTTAGCAGAATGTTTGTTATATCCCATACAATGTTTGCATATATTGGTCAACAAACAATACAATGCTTCCTAGAGTGCAAATAAATCTTACAGAAGAATCTGACAGAAATATACCATAAAATAAATTTTGCATTCCATAGAATGAAACATGAAGAATACACAAACTTTGTCCTTAAGGTATTGTACAATCCTGTAAACTGCAATACTATTGATAAAATAGGCCCTGCATTTTTTTGATTTGGCATTTTAAGTTACACATGCAGTATTCAAGAAACGATCAATTCAAAAATCACAAAATAATGACAATTTTAAAAAGATAAATACCCTTTCACAATTCTTCATTACTATTCTATAATTATCAGTTTCAATGCTGGTTATTTCAATTTTATTATAAAACATAAAATATTTGGTTTGGATGATATAAACATTAATGTAGTACATTAAATTATTTCTATAATATATATGTTCATATGTGAAAAATAGTATCTTCTTACAAAAATAATTTAAAACACTGAAAGCCTAAAATAGCTTACAAAATTATTGTTACTTCCATGTAACAATTATTATTTAAAACTTAGAACATAGAGAATAGCATTTTTAACCAATTAAGTCCAAGATAATCCTTAAGATGAGCAAAGTAAGTAAAAATTATATAAATATTTAGGATAAAGAATAAAGTAATTCAAAACATCTGTGAATCTTGCAGTGAAATATTTTCAATTATTAAAGCTTTATTAAAATGTTATTTTGCTGGAAAGGTTATGCACGTATTCTTTCTGATTTGGTTTAATAGCGTGCATTTAAGCTACTTACAGTTTTAAGTATGTTACTTTCAAAGTGTTTTATTGAATTATTTTTGGTTTAACTGTTTTTAAGTTTATTCTGAATTGCTTTTATTTGTTTCCTATTGTGTTTTTTTTAACACTGAAAAACAGGTAAAACTCATAAATAATACCCTTTGAATACTGTCCCATTTTCATTATATCCGTCTGCTAAAGCCATGGAAGTGAAATTGCTCCCATTCTTTCTTCAGCCATTGCTCTTTTTCAAACCTTTGATTCTGGTTTGACACATATTTACAAATCTCTTATAAGAGAGGATGGTGAGCCCTTTGGGAATTTTGATCATATGTCACAGGCAATCTCGCAAAATGGTTGCCATAGGGATAAACACAAAACATCCCTGCACTAGATGACAAACAGGTGAGATTTTTATCCGTTTTCATGTTGTTCACTATCACCTAGTTTAGTTCAGTACTTTTTGTTTGTTTGTTTTTCTGAACAGGTAGGCACATTTCCAAATGTGTTGCAGTCTTTCAACATTTCTATTATCTAAGATTTTCTACATGGCCCATATAGGTCCCAGTGGTATTATTGTAAATAAATGATGCTGGTGCTTTGCTCTGCATCATGCCAGCTTCTTGTTTATTTATTTTGAAGATTCTTTTTTTAAAAAAAAAATTAAGTGGAGCAGAGAACTTACTCCATCCTGTGGAAGCTAATCACAGCCTTTAATTACACCTTCCTTTATGCCTTTAGATTTCTCCTACAGAACATTTATTGCCAATACAATCAATCCAAGATGATTATCGCTTCTCCCTTTCATATAGGTGTTATACTACTGTCTTTCTTCCTTTTATGTCTATTGGATGGGGAAGTCTCTAGCTGAAACAAATATAAACATAGGGAATACACACATTTCCTTCTGTTCTTTACTAAGCTAACCTAACAATGAGGAATACGTATCAGACTATGACACATATGGGCTATCTTTTTAATTGAGAAAACGGTTAGAAATTGAAATCTGTAAACATACTTAAAATTAAGAAATCCTCCCAATGATGTCAGCACCTGTCAGTTTTTCAACTGTAAGGTAGACATTTGTTATGCTTTATTAGAACTCCTAGGCCTCTCCACAGTGTAACATCCTGCCCTGCTTTTAGATAAAACAAACCACCCACTTGGAAACGGTATTCTCAAGGCATTTTAAGCATAGAATTCTTAGATTATATCAGTTTAAAACTGCAGAATGTGGATTTACTGTACCTGATAGGATGTTTACCTATGATTATTAAAATCATATTAATAAAAATAATTTCATGTGCATAGTAAACTAAAGTACTGTAGTGAAAACTTGATTAGAACTTTTTTCTCAATTTTCTATATACAGATACAAATACACGAGGGAGGGAGGGAGGGAAGGGAGGAAGTGTGTGTTAAAATAAGATTTTCTCCATCTATCTGGAATGGTTAGTCTTCCAGTACTGAAATACTTGGTCTGATATATAATGTGTAAGTCTGCTTCTTTTAACCCCATTTAAGGACTTTTAAAACAAGGGACATATCACTCCCAACATATATAATTCTGGTCCTTTTTTTTTTCTTTTTAACAATATGTTATCTGTGAGGGAGAAGTAGACATCGGAATTTGAGACCTGTGTCAAATAGTTCTCCTTGGGAATAATGCATTAAAAGATCATAATTCATTTGCTTAGCTATAATGCTACAGCCCTATCTAGTTTAAAATTCATACCATTATCATATAACTCTGCATTTCTAATCCCAGATGTTTTGAATATTTTTCATCACATATGTAAAAATCATGTACTATATTAATACACCATTTCATAATTGACCAACAATTTTTACTTTGTTATTTTAAAATGGAAATAAAGAGGTTTCTCTCCAGGATTATCTTATAAAAAGTCCAGACAACAAACATTGCCCATGGTATGTTTCCTCTTCCCTTTCTAAATATCATGTTTAAATATATTTTTAAAGCAACCACATTAACATATTATTCAGAAAGATAAACTGGCAACATATTTGAAGGAAATGATCTCCACTGTTTCTTAACTTTGCATTCAAAATGAATTGATAGCTGTCCATTTTTGTTTCATCTACAGTCATTCAAAAACAGATATTTGGCAGAAGGTAATGTACTGATCTAGCAAAATCTCTCATATAAAATTTAAACTATATGGTAGTTTATAAATCTGAAGTTAACATAAATTTTGAGTATTATCAACATTCATTCATTATATCACTAATTTGCAACAGTTAAAAAAGAAAAGAGAATCCATACAGCAGCATCCATGGTGGGCAGGAGAAGAATGCTAAAGTCAACATAGTGATTGCAATTGCATGACTGAAGCACTGTCCTTTGTGTGATGTGTGTGTGTGTGTGTGTGTGTGTGTGCATGCGTGCATGTGTGCAATGTTGATGCACATACAAAATGGGTGGACTTTGATCCTAGTGTCACAATTGTCATCCTTATTTTTATCATCCACCCCCCAGAAAGAACCAAATTCAAAAGCTCAATCAGTGAACATCATGTTATCTTATTTTTCTCTATCACTGAATTCTTATTCTGTTATCATACCAAATGCATATCCCTTAATTCAGGAACCAAAGTTCAAGAATACTCTTGGTTAATGGAAAGAGAACAAGGGGAATAAGGAAATATGCGAGCAGACTTAATAGGCTTATATCCAAGAATAAGTATAAATCCTGTTAAATTGTAATGAACATCATGTCTAAGAATATATGTATGCTTGTATGTTTGTGTATGTATGTGTATACAGATGATAGATAGATAGATAGATAGAAAGATAGATAGATAATTTGCTCTCTGATATAGTCAAACCTCAATAGCAATGGCAGTCATTTCATTAAAATAGTTAATAAAATTGAAACAATACAAGACTTTATAATATATACTCAAATAGTATTTTAGTAAATTCAATGTGAATAAACTAAACAATAAAGTGTCCAATTCACAGAAATTGAGATTTTCTATAAAACATTTTAATTTGGCATCTTCAAAAATATAGATCATCAACTTCTAATTTTAAACATCCTCCAACCCCTACAATCTGTACTGGAGAAAGGCTATGAATTTATGCTGGTATAAATTACAGTTTAGCTCTTCTCTAAACTAGATGTTTGCACTGATCCAAATAAGGTATTGGACTCCTGGATAAAATCCCTAGAGCAGGAAATATTCCACAGAAACATTACCATTCACATCTTGCCACCTCAGACAGGAATTTTACCAGAAAGTTGTGTTTCCATTCTCTTTATACAATCAGCATAAAACTTCCGTTATAAATATTTTCTTCCCATCCACTTTTTACATTTGGTCAAGGATTTCCCAAGCATAAATGGAAGACCTTCTCCAAAAGCCTGCCTGAGTCATCTTTCTCTTGCAAAATAGAAGATCAAAATACAAAGAAAAAGCTAGCCTTCATTCCCTGCCCCCTACAATTGCGGTACCTCACAGCCACTTCAGTATGAACCCTTAAATACTCACATGCTATCTATTTGAAAAATAACACCTACATAAATCAGTAATATTTTTTCCACTGGGGTTCACAAATAATGAACAAAGTCCTCCATGTAAAAAAGCCAAACAAAGGGTATGCATATAGCATGCCTATGGCATTCCCTATGTGAAATTGCACAAAATGTTTTAATGCACACTTTGAGGAGCAACCTCCTTTAGAACTAGATCTAAAGCCACTGAGCAAAACTTATTTGTCACAGACATATGGATAGCTGAATTATCACTGCCATTCCTGACCAGCAGTTGCTCATAGATAATTGTCTATAAAAAGCAGTATGCTGTAAAAAGAGCTGAATGCATTGCTACTGACGCTATGGTGAATGCCAACTTCCATTTCTGAGTTGAATTGCTAGTAATGGCCCAAGGATTGCTATGATAATGACAGCTAGTTAGTTATACACAATGCCAATGTATCTTATAGAATGGAAGTTTCCAAAAGGGAAACTTCCCACCATTGTGCAGCAGGTCTTTAATGGAAACCTGGCATACTGTACACTGGTATATCAAGTTTTTCCAGGCATGAAGAGATAGGAAAAACTCCTTGTTCTTATCCTTTCCTTTACATGCCTCTATTAAAGGCACAGGAGACAGAAATTACACACACACACACACACACACACACACACATTCCTAGGTCCAACCAGCACATGCAACATATAAATAGACAAATGCTAGGACATTTCAAAACTTAATTATCACAGCATTGAATTTGTATCAAGTTCAAGATGTTACAGGATCATACATTGGATTTAGATTTATATCAAGGAACATTCTCCTTGATATCCAACCAAGTTTGGGTCCTTTTACCTGGCTTGAAACAATCAGGGAAATAAGCCATGAGCTGCACAGAATTCACACTGAGAAAAGTATTAGTAAATATAGGATGTAAATGTCTGAATAATTCATTAACACCACTCACATTATATTACATGCGAAGCTAAAAAAAAACAACGGCCAGTTAGGATGCTGCCCTACTTCTACACCATTGCTATCACTTCACAATAAGCCTAACAGATTATTAATAATGTACACCTAGTCAGGCTTGCTTATACAGTCATGATTAAGAATGCTTTTTTTTTTAGATATTAGCCATTACTTTACTTCAGACCCATTGCTATCACAAATGTAAATGGTTTGAATCAACTCTGTCCTATCTCTCTAGAATTAGGGCCAAACTCAGCAGTTGTGCCAGTAAATATCCTCAACTTTCATCCTCTTTGGTGGTAGTGTTACCTTATCCCTTTAGTTACTGCAGTTATTAACAAAAGATAGGAATACATCAGGTGGTACAAAGAAAGGCAGGGCTCCTGTGCCAATATGATACCATTTCTGATTCACATTTGTGCCATTTCATCTTTGTGCAAATCCACTTCTCTCCCTGATTATTTACATTTCTTCTCCATTTTAGTTTTGGAGGTATGTTATCATTAATGTGGGGTGAAGACACATGAACATTCAGCTGAAAAGCAACACTAGCTTTATTTTTAAGAAAAGTCACTGACTTTGGGCTCTGGAAAATACCCTTAACTCTCCCTTATTGTATGCTCAAGTGTATAGTTCACTGCTTCATAGAGCATTTTCTTTCTGGGGAATGTTATAATTAGGTACTGAGCTTGTACATTGGGAGGAGCATCAGGGCATATGTACAGTCAAATATACTGATCTTGAGTTTAAAAAGGGGACCTACAAAGAAAAGATTGTGGTTCCAGTCCTAACTGAAAGTATAGACACAAGAGAAATGGTTCTAGAGGAAAAGGATAACTGCACTTCTAGATATATCCATATTTGTGGCAACATAAATAGTTTAACTGACCTAGTTGCAAAAAAAATCCAAAAAACAGGGATGGAGGATGTGAAACTGCACATATATTATTGTGATTCAATCCTATTGCTTTTGGGTGTATGTGTGTATCTATCTGTCTAACAAACACAAAATAATGATAACAAATAACTGGATGACAAACCAAACAAGGCTAGTGCTATGTGATAAAGGTACTGCTTAAGCCAGGGGTTTTCAAACTTGGCCCTTTTATGACTTGTGGACTTCAACTCCCAGAATTCCTCAGCCAGACCACTGGCTTAAGCCTTTAAGTAGGGGAAAAATAATTGTATGATTTTTTTAGGTGAAGCTCTCATATTATTTTTACTAGACCTAGTGAAATATTTATGAAAGCAACACAGGAGTGAGTTTACAATGAGAAGCTGCATATTGATTCTATGTACAATGTATCAACGTATAAAACATCAGATATTTCAAAGTAGTTCTGGTTACTAGTTTTATAAGTTGCATGCCTTCTGCAAACCAACCATGCACAGAAATATGTGTGAACAATGCTGTAATTGGTATTGCCAAAATCATGAACAAATGTATAGTAAAACAACATCTCTATCCAGTTCTGAATATGGCTGATGCCTAGACAACTAACTACTCCAGAACTACACATATTTCATATTTCATTAAATCCCAACAGTGTGATGACTAGAATAGAAATTTAAATGTGGAAAAGTCAGTCCAAATCCTTGTTCATTTCTTGAAGTTTACTTTAAAGTTGGGAGATTGATTGGGCAAATTATATTATTTTTTGAGACTTCAAATTAATATTCTGAGCTCCTTAGAAAAAAGGAGAGATACAAATAAATAATTTAGGAATGTCCAGACTTATGTATTAGCAAACTTTATAAAAGTTCCATCTGAATTAAATAATTAATATTTACCCAATAACTTTCTTTATAAAGAAAATGATTTGATTCTATTTATTTCTATTTACCATTTATTTCATTTATTTAATCAACATGCAGTTCAGAAGAAGTATAAATTTCCATGTTGTCTCCCCCTAATGGTTTCACGGTTTAAGACCATATGTAATAATATAATAACGTGGACAAAAATGCCAAATCCAGTCTGAACATCTGGCTGACTATGTGACAAACCATGATAATAATAATTCATTGTAGGTATGTAATTCAAAATGAATCTGTATCTAGCACTTCAAAAATTTGTACACAGTGAAGAAAATTACTTCAAGCCTTCTTTACTACACAATACAAGAAAATAAATAGGTCAAAAATAATACATTTGGTTTTCTACAAGATATAAAAATACCCTTGGTTTCTGATCATGCTGGATTCTTTTACTTCAGACCTATGGAATCTTCATACTTTTTTGCTTTGAAAACTATATCACCAATAGAAATCAATTTATTTTCACACCCTTAGGGTGATCATCTAGTACTACCATCATACATTTAATTATTCCCTGTCCTGTTTTACAGCAGTCCTTGAACAGTACTCAAGTACTCCTTGAACAATACACCTGTGTCTTGCTTCTTAAATATGGTGTGTTACTAAAAGCACATTGTTTTCACTCCCTATAAGTAGTAGGAGTCCCTTCACAAGTAAAGGTGCTGACTTCAATTTTTAAAACACAGAATGTCTCATGATTTCTATAATGAAGGATTAATCATTTCTGTTTGATATTTTCTCTAGCAACTTTTAATTTCAGCTGATCATGGAGGAATATGCTCAGTGGCTATGCCCCACTTTGAAAACGCTATAAATGGCTTAGAAGCAAGATAGACTTTTTATCAAAAAGAACATACACCCAGCTTTTTGATAGTATATGTGTGTTAGATTATAACTGTCATTTATTTCTACGTATAATTTCCTGGTATATTACAGAAATGTAGATGTAGAAATGTAGATGACATAAACTGCTGTCAGTACAAAGTCAACTGCCCTCATACTGGCAATTCTGTTCAGAAAAACATTAAAACCTTTGACAGTGACTTCTTTTCTCTTCTGTTTCTAACTTCTGTTAACAGTACAATAGAAGCTCAGGCAATAAAACTTATATCTTTGAGATACAATATTATTTTAGACTAATCAGAGTGGATTTTTATGACTCGTGCTAAATGATGCATTAATTTTGAAATGTCTGTTTAGTAACATTACAGACAACAGCCTCATTCTTGATATTTGTTTCTTTGTTTACCTTTGAAACAAGTTTAAGAAAGCTATGATTTTAATAGAAATGCCCAATTAAAAAAATAAATTATATTAAGAAAGTAATATACATGGGCATTTTGCATGTCACACATTTGTTGCTAGTTATTTTTTTCTACAACAACTTCCTAATAGTTCTGTTCTGCACTCAAATGTATCAGAGAAAAAATAACATTGTACAAATTTCTTCATATAAATTTAAAATTGAATTATGATTGTGATCATTTACTTGATAGTATATAAAGATAGAAAATCAAGTATAATAATTAGTTAACACAATAAATGGAGATCCATAAAAGTACAAAATAAAAAGACACCAAAAAGCCTAATTCATACTAATGCTTCCCAATTGTGATTGCTGCTAAAGAGCCATTGGCTATTTTCATGAATATGTCAATGGACAATCCACTAATAAACATTGCACTGCATACATACCACATACGCGCGTACACACACACACACACACACACAGGGAGGGAGGGGAGGAGGGAAAACTGAAAGAATAGCAGAATGTAACACCAGGTGCTACATTAGTACAAATATATCCTAGATCTATGAAAATCTTCTCAACAGATGTTTCACTTGCAAGTGGTGGCCCTCTGAATCAAAAGCTTCTTCAAAACCTATGTCACTATAGTCACTTGAAGATTGAGTTTTTCTGGTCAACTTGTTTGCAAAAGTCTAATACATATATAATTATAAAATGCATGTCTTATGCATCCTTTTGCTGTTAAGAGCTACTAATTTAACTAACACAAGTTAAAAGAGTTAGATATTCATGCTCTAAACCATATTTTAATGTATTATAGTTTTTATTTTATGTAGTCATCAATATTCAAATACATCATGCTAAAAACAAAAAATGGCTACAGCAGGATATTCTCTTGCAATCTTAATTTCATTTTTTAAAACCACTTTAACAGAAAGAGTCATATTATGAAGGCTCCATCAAATAAAAGATGGCCTTTTATACCCTGATCTGGAGGATAAAGCATTGTACCCAACACTACTCAAGCTATTTTTTTCTCAAAAATAGGACAATTAAAAACATTAAAATATACAAACGCTATTATGTGAATGTACCTAAATAAAAGGCATTTTAATCAAAACACTGATTTTAATTGTGCTTCCTCTTGAGTATATCTGTTTCCAATTGGAACCTTATTGAACACTGTATGAAAAGCATAAAGGAATGAATAACGTTCTGGATCTTGACTTCATAAACATATCTTTACAAAACCAAGATAAATAAAATAGCTACCAAACAACCAACAAACAAGATTTGACATGTTGAGTCTGAAGAAGCTGATACAGATCTAACATGTCAAAAATTCACACTACACACTAACAGATGCCAGACCCTTAACTAGACATGATAGATCATAATGAGATTTTCCAGTGATCTCCACTAAATTAACAAAAGCAGCCTCAATGTATTGCAAGAGTTCTAGTTTCACCTACATTCTCTGCATTAAACTATTTCCTTCTACATAGAAGGGCACACATTTCAAACCTCAGGACCATGCATCAGCTCTAAATTAAGTAACAAGAGCAGGAGAAACACAAGGAGCTAGATGTGGGAGCATACAGAAGACAAAAGGCATATTATTTCATTCCTGACAGTCAACTCAATATGCCTCCTCAGGAGCCAGTTCTATTGAGTTCAATGGAATTTACTCCCAGGTAAGTGTATTCAACACTGGATACTCAGTTGCTTTCTTAAACTATTCGTATTTAATAGAGTCTAGTGAAAATAATGAAAATAGTTTTACAACACTGACTGAGGAACGTGCACTAATATAGAGCATTAGAAATAGAAAGTAGGCAGAAACAATTAAAAGTTCAATAGATTTGAATTATAAAACAGATAATAATTAGAACAAGTGCAGTGTTTTTCTATCACTAATAATATATGGATAATTAGAAAAACTGAAAACAGAAGAAACACTGATTTGATTCAGCTGGATATAAAGAGAGTATGTAGTAAAATAAAGCAATATACACAATCAAAATGTTTAAATGGTTATGCTAATGAACAAAAGGTAATTATATTGTATTGATTTTATCAAATTGGAATGATAGAATGGAATGATATGGAATTATAATTTCTAAAATATTAAGATTAGTAGAACAGTGCTGCACATTCAAGACATTGGTAATTTCACTTTTAGAAATATATACATATAAATCTTACAGATTACATATTATCAAGGCAATTTAGCTAATTTAAAAAATTAAGTATTTTGTTTTATCATTCCTGCAAAATTCACTATTGGCAACTGAACTAACTGAACTATTTCTAGGTGTATGTGTGCAATTAATTAGGTAGATGTTTGAAGGGTTATTTCAATGAATTCTGTAATTAGGAATTCTATTCCTAAGTATTCTTCTTTGAATATAAAGTTCACAATTTATGTTTCAGTGAATATTTCATTTATTTACATGAAACTTGCTTCCATCTACAGATTAACTTTTGAGGGTTCATATTTCTTATGATTATGTTTCTTGTACACTTCAAACAATAGAAATGAGGCAATATTCTAAGAAACAAATCAACCATTGTACTGAATATAATTAATATCATAGCCAGCAAATGCTCTGGTTGCCTTTTTTCTTCTTCCTTCTCTAACATTTCTGGCATAAGAATTAGAGAGAGAGTGAGAGAGCGCACTAATATATGCTAAATGAACTCCACAGAATGCTGTACATACTGCTTTGATCATATACAATAACAACTTCCATATTTAGTTTTGCTTATAAAGTCCCATTAAAATTACTCAGAAATATGTATTCTGTGATTGAGATAGATATCACAAAAATCTTACTTTCAGACAATCTCAATGTGTCGTAAGGTAGTTCAGGTATCCAACATATCCCCATGTAGGTCAACAAATAGCAATGGTTCCCAATTTGGAAGCCCTCTCACAAAAGAGTTAATTTAAAATTACAATACATTTTAGCCTTAATTTTAACAAAAACCATACAGTTTTACTATAATACATATTCCAGCCAGTATGCTTTAGTCATTTCACACTTTTTATAATTTATATAGCAGACAAATTGAAAATTACTATTTTTTTTTCTTAAATTTAGACCAATCTCATGCACAGCTGAAGAAACTCCAATATCGTGGGGATGTAATCAATCCCCAGACATTTGTGAATTTCAATTCTAGCATCTGTTCCTAGAAAGTTTGTGACGAATGTGTTCACACAGCTTTTAATTATATCTAACTATATCCACATTTTGTTGAAACGTTAATTTTTTAGGATTTGATCATTTGAATTTTGAGGCTAAGATTATTGCCTGAAAGTAAGTTCCTAAACAAGCTTATTTAGGCTACAATCTTACATATGCTTGCATAGAGCATATCTTCTTTCAGATAAACTTGTGCACATTGCCGATATATACTTGATTAATATATATTTATAAATTATTCAGTCATTGCAGTCAGCTGTTTAGTTAGTGTTTAGTTTCATAATTCTGCCATACTCTAAAATGTACACTTTTACTTTGAAGCCTTATTAGATCCAAGTTCAATCTTCTTAACTGGAAAGTTTAAATCTGGAACTTCAATCTAAAAATAAGTTTCATCAGACAACTTGCCTTAAGCTGACTGACATCATTACCCCAAACAAAAAGTATAACATGGGAATGTATGTTGTATTGATTTCAGTGAGATGTACATTGAAGCCATGTGTTTATGAGCAGGCTGTAAAGCTCTTTTGTCTTTTCCAGTAACCTGCTACCATGAGGAAAATTAAATATTATTCCTCCACAGAAAATGTTTGGTATCTATGTAAAGTTTTTGTGTCTTCTGCTTGCTCTGCTTTTTAATTACTGTAACTTATGTATTTCAACTAAATACAAGGATTACTATTATATGTCAAATCCTATAACCCGTCTACGACCATCCACACATCAAGGTTGCAAACATTTAAGACTCTTAAAAAATGACTGAGACTCTAGTATCAGTTTACTATCCCTTCAACAATTTCCTTGACAATGGAATCAAATAATGTTGAATTATAGACCTCCTCACAAGAACTCTTATTTCATTTTTTTTTTATCATTTCTCTGCTAGCCCCTATAGGAATTTGGCTGTTTGCCAGTTTCCATTTATGTTTCTATATACATACTGCATTTGGCTTACATAGGAAGATTAAATGATGATTCTGTCAAAGATTATTATTTTTATATTTGTTAACATTTATTTTACATAAGAAAAATACTATTGCCTGAATACATTGCAGATATGTTCACACAGTTTATTTGGATCTGTGCTAGCAATTATTTTATACTGTGGTGTCTTTAAAAAAACTAGTCGATAAAAGCAACTTGCATATACATTATTGAAAGGTAAGTGTCATAATCTTTTACAGCTCACCCAGTGGCACCTGAAAGCTGAGCTGAAGCAACTTACAATGAAGACTCCCTGGGCACTGGTTGAAAGGATAAGAATTACCTATGAAATGAACACCCTCTTCTATGATTTACGGACCACTTTGTTCTGTTTAGTCTGAGACTGTATATACACATATACATTTTCCTACCAACAACAAGGAACACCTTGATGTTCTTAAATGATTATTTATTCTGATAAACATTTTAAGAACTATGTAGCTATTTAACTGATTTGTTAGCAATACAAAGCTGAGTACTTGCAGAGAAAAAAGTGGCACCCAACTCCATTAAACTTAACACCCAATTAAATATACATTTATTTACATTCACAAATTCAACCTCCAGTTCCTATAAAACAGCTTGTTAATTATAATAAATCAGTTTGTCTCCTGAAGGTATATCAAATGTAGTGATAATCTGTATAAACTACAATTCTGACACGCTAAAAACTGTAGTTAATTCTGGGAAAGAAACTATTATCATCTATCTGAACATCCTTCTAGGATGAAGGCTTATATAGAAATATTGTTTAATACTTAGAAGTGATTATTTAAATTATAATACATGGAGTAGCAATAAATTATAACTTTATCCTTAAAAGGACTTATCCTTCTATGAGGATAAGAAGAATTTTACAGTGCTCAAAAAAAAAAATCTAAGAAGTAATAGGATTCTCATCACTTGGCAGAATGCTACTAATGACCAATTCACAGTGTTTGTTATTGTTTTATAAACTGTTGCAGTATTTATCTACAGTTTCCCTTCAGGGAAAGTGGAATTTATATGAATCTACCAGCTATCAAAATCACTTTTTTAAAAAAAACAAATCCAAGTGATTTAAAGGAAGCTTGGTTTCTGGTCTGCTTAGCATAGTTAAACTACCACAATTAGAATTATGTAGCACAATCCAATGCATATATTCACAGAAGTAAATACTAATGCAACAAAATAAGTCAATTCTACAATAAAAGTATTTCAAAATTGCAGTTTTACTGTCAACAGTTATGACATACAAATACTTAGAATAAAATATCTTAATAAACATTAATATCTATTGATAAGAAACATTAATAAAAAGGTGTTCTTTTTAAAAATGCAGTAAAGTATTTAAATGCTTATTAATCAACATCCAAAACAACTAAAATCCTAAATATGTAACTTGGAAATAAAAGTCGATATATACAAGTAGTTTTAATTGTTATAATGTAATGATAAACATTTTACCAAATATATATTCCAGGTAAATAAACAATAAAAATATAAATTTTGTAAATCTTCTGATTTTTAAAATATGTAACTAAGTGCAGTTTAACATCCTGATACTGGTAAGTAAGGTTCATTTCAAAACAGGATAGTCAACTTATATTAAGTGAAACAACCTACTCACGTATTCACAATATAATCTGTGAGCTAATATTAAAGGCTAATCACTCTTTAGACATGCAAATGAGGCATGGTAGTTTCATAATTGTTGGAAATAAACTCCATGATCAAACCCACTTTTCAGCTTCAAATAGCAAGTTCCATACCAGCTCAATTATTAAATTAAAAGATGTGCAATTTTTGTTTTGTTTTAGTATATTCTGAAGTTGAACTTCCCATGCTCTGTATGAATTCAAGCAATCGGACATACAAGTTGAGGGGGAAAAAAATCTTAGAAATTAATTCTCCATCACTATTCTCCATCCTAAATTCTCATTTTTTTAGTCAGCCTTGTATAAATTTTTAATGGAAATTTAACAACTATTTTAAGTTGACTTTTAAAAGATAAAAGTTATTTCCAAAAAATTATTTTAGGCTCTGAAAGTCAATGTGCTGGACTAATAGAATTGCTACTTTATGGTAATTGCTCACCTCTACTCTACCCAAATCCCATAAATTTCCTTCATTTCCTATAAGCAGATGGCCAGTTCAAGGAGACATGGCAATGATTTTTATTCCCTCCACTAGATTCTGCAGTAAAATAAGCCACTGTTACATCTTCTACCTGACACATACCTAACCCCTTCCACAGCAGCAAGTATTCTCTCTTAAAGTTGGCTGGTTTAATTTAACACATGCACTCTCTCTCTCTCTCTCTCTCTCTCTCTCTCTCACACACACACACACACACACACACACACACACACAAACACACAAGTTAACTAAAGTGTGCCCATAAAATCGCCTTCCTTTCCCAATGTTGAAGGTTCCTTAGAGAAAGGTCGGGTGTCACTGAGGCTCCCTGCCACCACTGAATAGCAGCAGACCAGTGATACCAGAGTCACAAAGGCCTACTCAGGCCTCAAAGGCAGAGCAAGCCCAGGGCCACTTGCTCTCCCTTATTCCTCCTTTTCCCGCTGGGCGGGTGTAGCGGAGAGCAGACACAATTGCTGGCTTCTTTGGTGCCTTTCTTCCCTCTTCGGTGCTTTCCCATCCCTGCCCACTTGCCCCATTGTCTTCCTTGGACACGCCGTCAGGGCATGACTAAACCTCAGCGGGAGGCCAAGGGAAGCACAGGGTGACCCCTGCTTGCATCCAAGCTCTGCTGCTTACACTCTCTTCACCCCCTCCCATCCCAAAGGAGCAAAACCTTCCTCGGCCAGCCCCCCTCCCCCCCCCCAAAAAAAACCGTCCCCTTCCTTCATCCCTAGCTTGCTCACGACCCGCCCTTAAACACCAGGCGCTGTTCGCCATTTCGCAGGCCTCCGGGCACCTTTCCCGGGGAAAACCGGGACGCCCCGAATCAGGAACTGAGGAGACTGCGAGCAGAGGGCCGAAGGAGGGATAGCGGGAGCGACCTAGCGCTTTTCCCCTGAGGCTCTGTCAGGCCCGCAAGCCCCCCCCCCTTTTTTTTTTCTTTCTTTCTTTTTCTGCGCGGCCGCGAGAATCTCTCGGCTCCAACCTCCTCCCAGCAAACAGCCGTCTGACTTTTCTCTTTCTCCGAGGTGAATCTCTGACCTCGCGGCCTTTCAGTGGCAGCAGTTACACACATAAACACACATGTACACACATCCCGCCACAGCCATAGGCGAGCCGAGCCGAGCCTTTTCAGGAATCCAACGTGGTGGTGGTGTTGGGCCACTTCACTCGCCGTAACTGGAGGGCGGCGGAAACGTGTTAATTAACGTAGGCCTGAACGAAAAGGAAGGCTCCAGACAGTCGCTTTTCTGGATGAGGCTGACCGCTCTTGCAGGGCAGATAAGTAGGCGCCCGCGCTACATCTTGCTGGAAGTTATTCCAGCCCTGCGCCTTGAGCGTCTCTTTCGGCCTTCAGGTGCCATTGAGGGATTCAGACGGCCGCTTCTTTCGTTGTTTCCCGCCGCCTACATCAAAGCCTGCTAGGTTCCCCCACCTTCTGTCCCTTAAAAGCCTTCTCCACCTGCGCCCTAGTGCTTCGGAAGGCCAGAGAACTACCCCAGCAAGCAAAAGTGGACTCTCCCAACTCCAGTTTAGGCTTAATCCCGGCCGTCGCTGCTTCTTTAGAAAGGGCCGTGAGCACCATTGAGCAGAAGGGGGCGCCAACCAGCGAAGAACCCGGGATCGGTTGTCCAGGTCTCTGAAGTCGCTTTTGGCTGCAAGGCTTGGCTGGGGAGGGGGGGTGGAAGACGGGTGGGTAGCCGTCTTCGCCTTCCCTGACAGACCTGGTAAATGAGGAGTCTTTTCTCTTTCTCCCGCCAAACCCACGCCTGGCTCGCTTTTGTTCCCGGCGGCTACTAAGGCTACTACTAAGGCTGTGCGGTAGGCAAAGAAAGGTGACCAAACTCAGAAACTATGGAGACGTAGGGATGAATTGGTATTCGCAGAAGACGGAAGGGAGGCTTGTAGCACCATTTCTTTTATTCAAATGCCTAAGCTTTTGGTTTGGCCTCTTCATTATTATTACATACGTAGATTAACCGAGTCTGGTCCTACAGTAAAGGGACCAGTACCTGCCGTCCACAGGCCAGTCTAAAAGCAGACAAGGCGACCTACTTGTAAACTGATTGGGCCACATTCGTAACAAAGAAAGGGGGAAAACTTCTGCCTCCCTCGGGGGAGGGGGGGCGGAGAGGGAAAAAAGAGAGAGAGAGAGAAAGGGCGTCTTTTGAGGAAACAAGAGATCAAGCCTTGCGGGGTATCTCCGAGGAACGCACCCTAGCCTTCGCAACACAGCCTGTGAAAAGGGCAAATTACCAGGCGGCGCACGCGCAGTATAGTAAACCCGGGGCCAAGGGATACTTGTAGCTTCTCCGCGGTGCTCGGAGTGGTCTTTTCTGTCTGGTAGGCGAAAGGCAAGGAACTTTCACCGGGCCGGGGGGGGGGGGAAAGGAAGGAGAAAATATTCAGCAACCCATTAACTACTCCGCTTGAAGAGACCAAAAAAAAAAAAAAAAAGACAATTCGGAGATGGCCCATTAAAGCTCACATGAGCCGCTATAACAAACATCGGAATATTTTTAAAGGGGAGCAATAACCGGTGCGTGTGTGCGCGCTCGCATGTTTCCGGCGCCGAAACTTTGGGGAAGTTTATAAACACCTTGGCGATATAGAGAATGAAAGAGAGAGAAAGAATTGGAGGGGGAAATCAAGCTCCCGGTTTCTTTTCTTGAGCACAATAACAACAACAAAAACCTCCCATATTTTGCTTCCGCTTAGATAAAATAATGATTCATTGGGAAAATGGGGCATAAATCTTCATTTTGGACGCAATTAAAGTGTTGATTTCATTCATGCCCCTAAGCGGTTCTTGTAATTTGCTCAAATAGCTTTATGTACCAAGCGCTCTGAAGCTTTTAGAAACCTATTTTCTCGTTAGACTTGTTGGATTACAATTTTGATTCAACAACAGCCCTCTTCAACTACAGCCCTTGTTTTCAGCGATATCTGCAGGGGCGCACGATACCCCCAACCAAACCGCAGCCACCCCCTTCCAAGGTCTAAAAAGTCAGCAGACCACTGCCGGCCCACCCATGTATACATGCAGGGAATGAGATCCTGACAAGCAAAATTAACAACCGACTTACAAATTTTCCATTGCTTATTGAATACTTTTCAAAAACAGGCATTTTGTCCAAGAGCTTCATAAAATCTTATGGCTGCAATCAACACATTGCTTCTTCTGTCCCGTCCTCATCATGGACAACAGATGCAGCCACCAAAAAGAGGGAGCAGTAAATGAAGAACGCTTTGAGCCGAACTCAGGCATAAAATCGCCTTAATCAAGACAACAGCATTCTGATCAATGCCTTCTCAAAATAGACCTCAGACCTCTGCCTGCCTTCGCAAAACCAAACAAAAAGCGTCTCTAGAGCTACAGTCCAATGGCTTTTGAAAGTTTCCAACGTAACAGATCATAAAGAAGGAAGAAACTTGGGAGGGGTGTGTGTTGGAATCTGTTTCTTTCAAAGGAAGCAGTAATTGCAACTAAACCACCGGTGTTGCCCATTATTGTCACCTTCCGCAACAATCTCCAAGACGATGCCCACCACTAATTGTAGCTTTAAGGAACATTCATTAGTTAATATCACTTCTCCCGTTTTAAACCAAAATGATACTTTTGTTTTCCTTTCAAAAAAAACCAAGCCTTATTCCAGCGGTTAGGCATGAGCACGGGAAACCAGGTGAAGTTGGAAGGTTCAGATATCCCAAATAAGGGATAGCCAAAGAGGCACGGATGACACCGCAACATCATTCTTTCCCTCACTAGTTCTTGCTGCTTCTCCTGATTTTATCATTTCTTTTAAATAAAGCCCAATGTCTTTGCAGCAGGCAATCTTCATACAAAGCAATGCTCACTGAGGTCTAAAAGCTTTCGGCCAAGGAAAACTGACAAGACAGGCTAATGAACCATAGAGACAGGAAGAAAATAGTTTGCTAGATTTCAAACCCCAGACCACCAATCTCGGATTTGACTCTTCCTCTTTTTTCCTCCCACCCCTTTCTAGCATCTCTTTACATTCACAAGTAGAGCCTTCTGTTGTCATTAAAAGGAGAGTAAATAAAATAAAGACAAAAATTAAAAGCGACAAGGAGCAGGTCAAGTTTGGAGGCAATGCTTTTACAAGCTCATTCCGCCAGGTCGAATCCCAGAGCAAGACTTAATGAAGTAATAATAGCCACATTATTCAAAAATTTTCATTTCGATGGAAATTTATCCAAAAGGGACTTAATCATATGCAAATAATAAAAGGGGGCGTAGTGACCTGGCAAACGATCTGCATACAGATTTGCACAGCAACTGCAAAGCTGGAGATGACCATACCTGATCTGTTAGGTTTGCTGATCTCGTTATGTCTTCGCTGTCTGATTTTGATCCGCCTTCTCTATCATCTATTACCAAATCGATTGGCATTTTCCCTTTCAAACAGCTAATGTACCGGTGGCAGAAATTGTCACACAATTCGTGTACCTGCATTATGACAAATGTAACAACACCAAAATATAATCAAGGGCATGTTAAGTGAAATTGACAAGAGCAGTCAATTCCCCTCCCCCCTTTCCTGACATCAAAAGTTCTAAATAGGGGGAAACAGACTGCAATTATCCCCTCGAGAGGCTTTCAGAATTAAGAAGAACTTTCTTTTTCTGGCAAAATAGAGATATCCCAGAAAATTGACAGTGACAAGATGATTCACAGCCTACAACATATTCAACACCCGTGTTAAATTCATCTGCTCTCAGAACTGTGACTATTAGTGAGGTAGCCTGCATGGATGACATTTAAGGTAAACTGTTTAATTTTACCCCGCTATAGCATCACAAGCCTTTTCCCAAGGAGTCTGTGGACACAAAGGACCCCTTGCTCCAATTGTACAAAAAAGTGGAATGCTCTAAAAGTACCTGAATCCATGCCCTTACATTCTGAGCTGCTGTAATGTTTTTCCACTGTGAACAGGCCCATATTAACCATTTATTGCAAAGCACAAGCATGCCACTTGCTACTGTTAGAACAAAAAATGCCTAAAATATCCCTATTCACCCCCCCATTGTCCTCTTTCCTTATATGTATGTATAAATATCTCACAGATTGTTTTTTTTTTTAGTAGAAACAATATTCCAGGAAACCCTGAAATGTTTCTAGTCCAGTCCTACTTTGAAATGTACTTGGGTTCCCATAGTAGTATTATTATTAGTACACATATTCAGATTGATCGGACATCTGCCTTCTTGGGAAAGGGAAGGAGTAGCTCCCACAAAAGAAATAAGAAACTGACACATCTAGCAACTCTGGCTTGTTTCTGCAAAATGTTACAGGACAAACTGTGCCCTGTGTGTGACCCTGCAGATGGCTCTTTAAAAGAAAAAGAGGGGGGGGGGCTGAAAAACTAAAAACTAAAGTACCTGGATAGAAATAGCTACCCTACGGGGAAGCACGCTGAAAGACAAGCATCCTTCTAAATATTATCCAATGCATTTGTGCAAAGGTAGTAAAAAGAGATACAAGGCCAGGGTGTTTGTGATCCAGATTTTCAGTGGCTGAAATTGTAATTAAACTTTAAAGAGAAATGGATGCCATGATTGGTTTTGACACTAATTACCAGAAGGAAAGATATTTATGGAAATTTTGCTGTAGCTTCAACTTTATGAAATATTATTAGATAGGGGTGAGAAAAAGAAAGAGAGAGAGAGTTACCTTCTCTAATTCCAACAGATGAAACCTTAATACTTGTATGGCTTGGATCATCTGTAAAAATACAAAACAGTGTAAGTCTCTGATTTTAGGGCTTCTCCAATACTTCTCTTCCTGTTTACTATCCAGGAGTCACTGTATGTACGTTCTTACATATGCAGACATATGCCTTGATGTGTGTGAATATTTTGATTTATTACAGCAACACTAGAACTGAAAAGCTGTCTTTCTGCAGACTATTTAACAAAAAGAAAGCTCAGGTTTTTACTTTTGACCGCTGTTGCAATGAATTGGCCAAATTACACGGCTCATAAATATTTCTTTAGCAAACGGTAATATAGATAGTAATATTGCTGGTCCAGTAGAGGCAAGCAAATATGAGAAGAAGAGAATAAGTTTCTATTGCAAAGGACTAATTTAATTTTTTCAGAGTCAATTTGACTCAAGATCTTTGCCTCAAACTGCCATTATTCCAGGACTACCCAGCTCTGCCTCTAAAGCAAAGATACCTCGAAATTTGCATAATCGCAGCTAGGGTAAAGCGAGGCGAATGTCCTCGGGTAATCCACCCAATTTCGCTTTTGGACCGTGCTCCTGAAAGGACCTCAAAAAGTCTCCAAGCTCGGTTTCTTTTTTTTACTATCGTATCCCCCCCCCACCCCATTCTGAGGGGGGGGGGGAAGGAAAACTTGCCTCTTAAGAAAACAAGGGAAACACATATGTCAGGGAGACGTATCTGAACTCTTACCAAGTTATCCAGTTCGGGGTTAGAAGAAAATAAGGGTTTTTCTGCTCGTATCTAGAGACAGGGTAGAAAAATCCGGGGCGAAGAGATTAAAAAAAAAAGAAGAAGAAAAAGCAGTTTGAGAGACCGAGGCAACTCAAGTTGTATTGTTACCCCTTGTTACATTACATCGCGCCCCCTCCCCATACAATCATCCCCACAACCCCCCCCCCAAAACTGGCAGGCAGAGCCGAAAGACTCAAGCGAAGGAGCCCAGCGCGCTGCCAAGCCTGCCGGACAGCTGTCTGCGGCGCCCCCTCCGTCCCCACGCACCAGCAGCGACCCAGAAGCTGGCAGCCTTCTTGGGAAAGTGGCCAGGAGGGCGGCGAGGGTAATCGAAGCCCTAGGGCGACCCTTCAAGTCAAGGTGTGGGCCGGAGGGGCTGCCCTCTCTTCCGGAGAGGAGGGGGAAGCGAGAGGGAATCGGGGGGCTGCAAGGCGCGAAGGCAAGGCGACAAGGGCTTAGGGGGCGGCGGGCGAACCGCCCTCGTCCTTCCCGCGGGGGTCGCCCAGGCTCGGGGAAGCTCATAATGAATCAGGGGCCCCGGGATCGGGGGTTTGCTGACCTGTTTCGCGAACACGGCAATGTCTTCGTTGAAAGATTCGGAAGAACAAACGTCGCCTCCCGCTACCCCGGGCTCCCGGGGCGTGCACGTCGCTAGTTCACATTTCTCAAAAATCAGTGCTAAGAGTGGGAAGAGGGGATGTCTGAAATGGGGGTGGGGGAAAAAAAAAGGTAAAGCGTCACCAAAGCAGAGACCCCCGTGAGCCGCGCGGGCTCCAGGAGGCCGGGCTTCGGGCAAAGCCTGGTCTCCGTCTGGGAGCAACCTCCCAAGTGAACTTTCCAGCCCCCGCGCTCTCCAACGCGCCTAGCCCGGCGCAGCCCGCTCTTCTCCCCCGTTGCAGAACCAGAAGCCTGGATCTGAGCCCCGGGACCCGGTCTGAGTTGCCCATCTAAAAGCTGGTCAGAGGACCCGAGCAGCCTTATCTAAGACTATTAACCAAATGGATTTAGCAGCCATTTTGAATCCACTTCCCGCCCCCCCCCGTCCCCAGCTTTCCCCCACATGGACTTTAGTTCTGGGATGGGGAATGAGAAATCAGCCTTGGGATTTATTGTAATTGTTTTCAGGGGAGGGGGAGCGGGTTAAAGAAAGGTACTTGGGTAAGCTAAATTGTCAAAGTTTCCCCATGGGGTGGGGGGAAGGAGAGAGAGAGACAGAAATAAAGGTTCTCTGAAAGGAATTTGAACTGTTTATATGTGGATCATCAGCTCTTCCCCCCAGCTGGATCAGGAGATTATGCTTTTCCTTCACAAACTCAGTAAGGTAACGCACAATTATTATTGAATGGAGCATATGAAAGTGCATTGCGGAACTAGTGGCTTTTCACATTTTAAACTTCATTTTTAACATGTTAATAAGTTATTCACCAAATCAACATCATGGTCTCTTCATCTGCAAATTTTCCCATTCACCTTTCCTTCTAACTTCTTTGGGGCTGCAGAACTGAAAGTAACCCGCAACGCAAAGGGGTAAAAGTATGATAGTTAAATATGCAGCATTTCTTCAGATTCCCGCAAATAGCAGTGGTGACTGCAAAAGGCAAATTCATCTGAAGTTATACTGGAGGAATAAATCAAGCTGCATACTTTTAAAAAAATCTTTTTTAAAAAAAAATCCCGCATCAGAGAAACTCCAAACCTTATCTAAATTCAGTGTGTGTAGGGGGGAGGGGATAGGAGGAATTCTGCAATTCTGAACATCCCCTTTTAAATTTGAATTTAAAGGAAGCTGTCAAATTGTTTTTCAAAAACTCTAGAAGTCTTAGTATAGGAAGAAGAAAATAAAACATACCTTATTTCTGTATAAATTTAATGAATAAATGAATACATATTTCTTAATACTTCTTAAAATCTACTTTCAGAAAAAGTTCTATTTTTATTTATTTTATGCTATAAAGTCTTTATTTCTTTCTCTCTCTCTCTCTCTCTTTCTTTTTCTTTCCTTTCTTTCATTCTTTTTCTGTTTCTTTTCTTTCTCTCTCTCTCTCTCTCTCCACTTTTCACAAGACTTTGCAGCTTATTGCAAAAAGTTGTAACCAAAACAACTAAAGGACAATTTCAATCCCTCCTCCCACATACATATTGAAGTTCCTAAAAAATAAATGGGGAGAAGGATCTTTCTTTCTGCACAATGCTTCTCAGATCTTAGAGGGAGGGGAGGCATTCTAAATTTTGCAAAGTGACACATGCATTTTCTTTCCAAAACAATTAAATTTCTTTCAGTGGGGAATTTTTTATTTGAGGTAGAACAGAAGTTAGTAAGAGCAGAGCATCACAGTAAAGGAATCCAACCAGGGCACACCCCCCCCCCCCATTCTACAGCTTTCCTACTTTGAGACTAGGCTCTGCAGTGGGTAAGGGTGGAGGGGGAAAAAAAACCAGGGGGGAAGCAGCACATTTTCTGGAGAATAAAACTGATGCTAGCCATACCTACCCATAAATTGCATCTTTATCTCTCTTTAAAGCGTCATTGACAGAGGAACCCATGCTGGGGGGCATGGCGTTGGTGTGAGCTGTGTGCGGGTATTGATGGGAGTGAAGCGGAGGACCATGGTTCAGGTGGTGGACAGGCTGCATGGATCTGGCGGCATGGGGGTCCCCATACATGGTGCTCGGAATCCCCACTCCATCCATCCCACCGTAATGGGGTAAATCGTCGTACTGCATAATAAACAGGAGGGAAAGAAAAAGGGTCAAAAGAAAGGCCCCTCTGAAGTGTAGTTTATGCAGGGATGGGGGAGAAGAGAGGAAAGCAACTTTGTGTGCCAGGGAGTTGAGTTGGGAAGAATGGCTTGGAAGTTAGGGGAGATGGCACCAAATCAGATGACAGGAAAAGGCCTGGCTTTAAGAGTGAGGGTTTTTGCTCCCCCCCCTTTTTAATATATAGATATTAATTTTCCAGTAGGCCATCGTAAGCATGTCCTTTCTGGGATCCTGGCACAATCTTGTGGGAAGGAAAAAGTTAACAGACGGGTAGTAAACTAGCGTTTTAGAGTCCAATTCATCATAAATGCATGCTGAAAAGCTGCCTCGTTCAGTGGGCTTCCCCAGCAGAAGTTAAAATGAGGACGCCTATTATTAACACGTGCATTAAGATAGTCCTTTATTTTTAAGAGGTTTCCCTGTGGGCATCAGTTGTGCATGCAAAGAGCCCCAAGTGGAGAAGGCCTTCCCTGATGTTGCAAAGGCACTCTAAGTAAGGTAGGGTGCAGAAAAATAGAAAGCTCCATTTAGAATGACTCTTCAAGGAAATTTCTTGGAGGTTCTTTCCTTTCTAGTCTTCTGGGGGAAAAGGATAAGAAAACTACAGTTAGGATGGGCGTTTGCTTGGGGATTTTTTGTATAATTAATAAACAGAATAGTTGGAAAGTAGTCCTGTTTTCAGTTTAATTTTCCTGCTGTTGAGAAGTCACATGCACAAATATCAGACTTCAAATACATTTGGGACAGTTCTAAGGCCATGTATTTTCTTCAGCAAGAGGCAGTGCATTTTATTTAACAGTGCTATTATATAGTACTGTCTCATTTGCCTACTGCCTTTGCTTCTGCTGCGGGGAAATTAAACTTAAAATACTTTTCCTCCCTTAGTAGCAGAAGCCAAATGTTAGAATTCCTCAGGTGAAAGGATGTGTCTATACTGTGTGCCTGGAAGACAGGAATATCACACGCTTCCATTTCAATTTTTTAAGGACAAATATAAGTAAAGCCCTTGACACTACTTGATCTGTAAAGCTAAATGCAAGATAAACAATCGGGTAACTTTATGGACAGATAGATTGACAAAATAGTGCCTTCGAATGTATTTAAAAGTTGCATTGCCTTCTAAATACATTTTTTGACTTTACTATTTTCGGAAAAACCTCAGTTGTTTTGTAGTTCAGAAAGCTTCATCCTGGTGAAGTTTCATATCAAAGAATTAAATAAACTGTAGCTCTAGGTACACATCTGCATAATTTGGTCTCTTGTCATAATTTTGGGAACATTCTTAACTAATGGTCCAAGGACTTTTCTAAATAAACCCCCAGCAGGTATTTAAACTTACAATAGTTTAAAAAGTTATTATTTGTGAAGATATTATTAGCATATCTGAAAAGGCCAAAGACAAATTTAGAATCCTAAACTGAAAGCAATATTAAAAGGACTGAAGTTCTGTTTCAAGGCTGCGTTTAGGCAGCGTTTCTTTCCCACTAAATGATCAAGTGATATGAATTAACAGGACCAAGGGATTCTGAATATACATCTATCTTTAAGAAAAGTCTGACCTAGGTCTCCCCAACTGAACCATGCAGTTATTAAAATGTTTGAATGTCTCAAAACAGCGGTCTATTTTATAAAATATCTTAATTTACTCCTTCCCCGCTTCCCCGTGCGTTGCAGAAAATGCAAAACTCTCCCTCCGGCCCCACA